>NW_015176455.1:1363191-1379982 GCF_001447785.1 Gekko japonicus | reverse complement strand
TTACATGTCTGGTGGTCTTGTCCGGTGATAGAACATTTTTGGAAACAAATAAGACAAACAAACAACTATCCATATTACAGGTCAGTCCCTTCCTTTTTTGCCAGAGGTTTTTCTGTTAGATTTCTGGGATGCTTCATGGGGAATAAAGAAACACTCTGAATTAATCTCCATTTTATTATCAACAGCTAGAACAATGATTGCAGCCCATTGGAAGAAACCTACACTTCCACCTACAGAGAACTGGTTGCATCGCATTTGGTCACATTTTATCTTGGCCAAAATAGCAGTCTGTTCTAGACAACCATATTCTGAAAGAGCATATGATAACTTTGTCGCAATATGGTTTCCAATTTTTCCAGTTTTTAACAAAAAATATATCCTTCCTGATAACTCAGTTTATAAGGACATGATCCTTTTTTTAAAAAGTTATATTTTATTGTTTACTGTTACTGGTTTAGATTTAGGGTATACCTCTTATTCCTGTAATTTCCGTTTTAACTTAATGTTAACTCCTAATTGATTAATTTTTTTTTTGGTTTAGTTTTGCTTGAGAATATCTCTGAACTTTTGTAATGCTTTTGAAATTTTTGATTAAAATGATAAAAAAATAAAAATAAAGACACTAAATGGTCTGAGTCCAGGTTATCTAAATAATTATCTTTTTCCATATAAACCATCAGAAGACCTTCCCTGGATGCCTCCCAAAATTAGGTGGGTGTCATCCAGCGAAAGGATACTCACTGGCTGTGGCTGATCCCGATTATGAACCGTATCCCATCACTATGTTCTTTTAACCTTTTGGACACTAAGAAAATCTATCATGTTTGGCCAAGCCTTTGATCATTGATTTCCACCTCAGCTCCCCCCCTTTCAAGTTTTAAAAAAAAATAGTTTGTGGCAGCTATGCAGCAGCTTTAAAAGCAGTTTTAAAGAAATGGCACTGGTGCATATTGTTAATGACTTACTGATTACATTCTCTGTACTTTTTATTATGAGCTGTCTTGAAGCAGAAAAACAGCATACAAATCTTTGGAATAAATGAAATAATCCCATTCATATGTTTAATAGAAAAGACTTTCAGAGAGGCCATTCAACAGCTTAGCTTCAGAATCTATTTTGTCTACAAATTAAGCACTCTCTATATCCCAGGTTCCTTATTTACTGCGAAGTCCAAGTCGAATCACATGAGGTATAGGTATAAATGATCACCAAGCTGTATGACATATTTTTAAGCAGCCGTCATTTTATTCCACATTATATATATACATACATACACACACACATAAACGTTACAGCCTTGAGTAGATGCCCAACGAATCCTAATACTGATGAAATCGAGGCTAAAATAGTGAGAGGGGTTAATCAAGAGTTAATCATGTCTGAGAATAAATCTCCATCCTGTATTTGTAATGATCATCACATTCACCCCCTTCATTCCTGAAAGTAGGTGTGTGGGTACATGTATGTGTGTGTGGTATAATTTTCAAGCTAAATAACTGACATAGTTTTGCAAGCATGAAATGTTTCCAACATTAAGGCAGTTCAAAACAGGTTGCTATTTTTCTCCTCTGCAGGGTATACACACCATCAATCTCATTTAGCTTGATATGCAAACTCAGCTTCCTTTCTTCAGTACACAGGCAATGTCTCTGCAGCCTTAGTGTAAATACTGCATATATTCAGCTAATTTGGTTAAAACCCCCACACATCTGAGCAATTAACTGGAGGCAACCCATTCTCCAAGCTTTGTCTATATAATTATGAAACTTCCACTATAAACAAAAACTGCGTAGAAACACATCTTCTTTAACAGACAGCTGCAGTGTTCCATAATTGCAAATTCCAAAGTATGCAAGAAGGAAGTTATGTCCTTTATGCACATTGGCATTAATTTGCCACATACACTTAATTTTGATTGCAGTAAGGCCTGAAAGCAGTTTTTAGGCTTTCCCCAGGAGTCTTGTGAAGGTATAGTGGGATTCTAAGATCTGTTCTACATGTACAGTGGAATGAAATCAGAATGAATGAGAAGATTTCCAACATGTATAATGTGTGTGTAAAGTGCTGTCAAGTTGCAGCCGACTTATGGCAACACCAGCAAGGGACTTTTAAGGCAAGTGATTAAGCAGAGGTGGCTTGCCATTGCCTTCCTCTCCAGAGTCTCCCTTGGTGGCCTCCCATCCAAGTACTGACCCTGCTTAGTTTCTGAGATCTGATGAGATCGGGGTAGACCATGCCACCCTCCCAAATGTCATTGTATGCTACTATTCTTTTTTAAAACTTATAACAGAAAACCGAGGTTTAAATTAAAACGTATATAAATGAAATTATTTTTAAAAAGGAAATGAGCCCAATGTACATTTTATCATTTATAATCACATTGTTTTTTTACCCAAGTAGTTTATCTACTATGGACAGAAGCCGCTTCTTATCTAGCACTCAGGTTAAATGCTGTAATTTACTGACTGGATATTGATTTCAACTTATACATTTACTAGTGAGCACTTCAGCTTGAAAAATCTGTATGCCACTGACAGGTGTCGAGTTGAAGTAAATTAATTTAACGAGGCCAGTCTATCTGTGTTGTTTATGAATGGCAGAGGTGATGACTTCACGCTTCTTTCCGAAGGCCTCCATCCGTTTCACATTGAAGATAATGTGGTTATTTATAATGGCATCTGGCTCCCAGTTTTTCCATGGTAAGTGGCAACAATGGGAAGTTAATCATATGATTAATTACAACAAAGAACAACGTTCTCCAGATATGCATGCAAATGCTCATTTGGTAATTACACTAAAACAGCCAGAATTTCTAAGCGTGAGTCGTGTGATGCAATTGAAAATGCACATTCTGCACATGTTATTGAGTATACCAAGATCAGTCAGATGTGATGTGATTGGAGTGGGGGAGATCATTGGGGATACTTATCACCTACTGAGTGGATTCTTAAATAGAACTCTAGTAACACCTTGCCTTTTTTCCAGCATAAGCTTTTGTATGTCAAAGGTCACTTCATTAGGCACAAGTCTCCTGTTTACAAGAACTTGGAGGCAAGGAAGCTGACCTACTCTTGGTCAAGCCAAGCCCAAAATGGGCATGAGTCACATCAGTTATGTCTCTTGGGTTGTATACAAACTAAATCTCCTCCCTCCCATGGAAAACCAAAAAAATGCACCTTATGCTGTTGTTGAGGGCCTCATTCACCCGGGAGCATTCTTTTGGGGAAAATCAGTGGGATGCAGCTGGAAAAGAAAGGCAGGGAAGTTGAGTTCTGCTGATGGAAGTACCTTCCATTAGTGGGCAGAATTAGCATGGATCTAACCCCTTGACTGAAAAAAGGTAAATTACTCCCCTGAGTAAGCAAGGATTTTGTTTCTAGGTGGGGCAGATCAGGCATAAAATAAGGGAAACTGTAAAATCCCTTCCGGGTTTCTAATTTGATGCTAAAAACTTTCCAAAGATGTGTTGCAAAGGATGATGGGTGGGAGACTATCACCACTGTTAAATGCATTAAATAGTAAGAAAGGAGCTAGTAGCACTAGAATCACACTTGGAAGTTTAGATTTTTGGAGAGCTGCATTTTTAATTTCGTTTTTGTTTTCAAAAGCTCTATTGATTTTCATTATTATCTGGTCATTTTGTTACATTTGTTTGTATTTCCATTCATTACAATAGAAAACATACTTTTAAGAATGCACTGTTGTGCTATTACACTCTTGTGCTCTTCTGCAATTCTGCAACTAAAAGAAGAAAAACTGAAGTTCACTGAAGGTGTTCGCAAAATAGATCTTTCCCTGCCATTCCCTTCCCAAGTAGCTTGCCATTTGTCCCAAAACTCTTGTCTGAGGATCAGGAGAGACTCACAAACAAAATGTGGCAAAACAGAACAAAGTAAAATCTCTTCTTTTTTTTCACTGTCTGCTGACAAAAACAATGAATGGGAGGGGAAAGAGGTGACAGTGGTTGATCCCCCATGAAGTCCCCCTGTCCAGTGGATCATTTTGTTTGCAAGGCTCTCCTGGTTTTCAGAGATGAGTTTCAGGAAAATGACAGACTGCTTGAGGAGGGGGAAGGTGGGGAAAGTTCCCCTCCATAAACTCGTTTAGCTAACTCTTCCAGTGGATCCAGCTCAATATCTTTAAAATAAATGTATAGGTCAAAAATACTTTCCTCCCACTCCATCCACTTTTGTCATGGTCTCTTACCTTCTCATAAGTCAGAAGATGCCTACCCTTACCCTCATACTACACCTTGATTATACAGCCACTCCCAAGGCTCTATAATCATGAAAGCCCTCTCCATAGAAGCTACTGAAACAGCAAATATTGGAGGAGGAGGAGATTGGATTTATACCCTGCCCTTTACTAACCAAAGGAGTCTCAGAGTGGCTCACAATCTCTTTTCCCTTCCCCTGCCCACAACAGGCACCTTGTGAGGAAGGTGGGGCTGAGAGAGCTCTTTCAAGAACTACTCTTTTAAGAACAGCTTTGACAGAACCTGTAACTGATCCAAAGTCACACCAGCAGCTGCATGTGGAGGAGTGGGGAATCCAACCTGGTTCTCCCAGATTAGAGTCCACACTGCTAACCACGACACTAAACTGGCATTGTGAAATGCCATGGAAAGACAGACCTATCTGCCCAGTTACAGTGCAAGATCCTTTTGGTTTGATGACAGAAAAGCTTCATGTTTCTCAACTCTCTCCTCCTCCCTCCTCAATCTAGCTTCATCACTTCAATTCATCCCACATATAGAAGAAGAAGAAGAAGAGATTGGATTTATACCCCGCCCTTTACTATCCAAGGGAGTCTCAGAGCAGTTTACAAACTCCTTTCCCTTCCCCTCCCCACAACAGACACCCTGTGAGGTAGGTGGGGCTGAGAGAGCTCTTGACAGAAACTGCTCTTTTTTCAAGAACAGCTGTGCCAGAACTATGGCTTGCCCAAGGTCATCCAGCCAGGTGCAAGTGGAGGAGTGGGGAATCAAACCCGGTTCTCCCAGATTAGAGTCTGCGCACTTAACCACTGCACCAAACTGGCTTTATAGAGATGTGGCAATGGTGCGAGGACTAGCAGGTCTGTTAGGTGAATGATGATGCAAAACAAGAAACATGCTGGTTATCTGGTCAATTATATATAAATCTGTCCATGATTTGGTTCTTCAGATCCACCAAGAAGAGGGAGAAGGAAGTATGGTAAATTTAGAGCTAAAGCTGAAACAAAATTGGACTATGATCCGCAATAAAGACCTCACATAATAAGTAATATCAACAAAAAAGGCCCAATGTATCAAAGATAATTGATGGATAAAATGTTTAAAAATCAGACCATACCAAACATCCACCTCAGCTACAAAACCACCTGGGTTCCTGTGTCTAAGTATTTTGAAGGGGCATGCACCAGAATGTGCATGCATACTATCACAATACTTGCACTGATAAAACACTGCCCCTCAAAGAAATCCTTAGTGGATTGCATAGGATTGCATCAAAAGACCTTTTGGCGCAGTGTTTTAGTGATATACGTGAGTATCTAAGACAAAATTCTTGCTGTGTCTTTCCATACAATTACACGCAGATTACTTTTTTGCAGTGTTTTATCAGTGCACACAATAGGTAACATAACATACAGAGAGGGAAAGGTGAACATGATAGGAAGGAACTAAAGTCTGTGGAACATTGCATGTGTACAATACTCTGTGCAAAATTCAAAAATAACAAGTGAAATAATGGAACACTCTTAATGCATCAGTCCTGCTCTGGATATGAGTCCAGGAAATTTGGGAACTCAATAATCTGTGGGGAAATTCAGATTAACAGACTTTCAGAAGCAACATCCCTAAGCAGCATCCCAACATTCTCCTCCTCACACCTTACAACCTTAAGAAGCTTTTGGTTTTAAACATATGGGTTTTTTCCCCCTATGCCATGAAGCATGTTGTTGAATTGGTTCATTCCTAAGAAGCAAACTTCATCTCAGCAGAAGAGGAAACCAGTGCACTATCAGCACTGCACACAGCTCTGAATGTATGGAAGCTGAGAACAGGGCTGTTGGTTATGATCCTTCTTCCACAAACATTGAGAATTCAGGGTGTATTCTGTTCTGCTACAGCTGTGCAACAAAATGTCTCACAAGGGCAATCTGTGTGGCCAAGCAAGAACTCAATAAGTGACTGTCCTTGTTCATTGATTCCTCCCAGATCACCTCTCCCAATTATACTCTGATCAACAACTTCTTCCCTGGGCATTTGCCTCAAAGCCTCTGTAATCAGCAGATCATGCTTTGGTGCACAGTCAAGTAGTTCCAACTATAGATAGCTTCAGGGGTCATTATCCTTGACTCTTTCTACTCTATATGCTGGAGTTTCTCAGAAGCAAAGAAGACAAAATTAGTAAAATACAGAAGTAGATGCTGTTGCACCAAATTATCCCATCTCAGGATGGGACAAGTCAACAGTTGAGGGGGTGTTTTTCATCTGTGGTGACTTTTTGTGTGAATTATTTTGTGAATTCAGAAGGTCCCCAGTTCAATCCTTGATATCACCACTTAAAAGGATCTCAGTGTTGTAAAAGACCCCTACCTGATATCCTGGAGAGCCGTTGCTCAAATCTAGAGAGCTGCAGCCTCAGACTTAACTTATTATTGCTATTGTACCATGAGTGTCCCAGGGACTTTGCAGAGTAACAAACACAAGACGGATCCCTGCTCTGATAGGCTTCCATTCTAAATTTAAGCAGAGTGAGGGGTAACCATTGGTGATGGGGGAAGATTGGGAGAGGCAAGACTAAAGGTGAAATGTGAGCAAATGCCACTTATGGTGATATTACTACTGATGGGTGAATTCTTATTGAATTGATTTGGAACTAAAGTCAGGAAACTGAGCTATTTTGCCCCATACTTGGGGAATTGTTCCATTGTTTCCCAAACTCGGTTCCACATTTGGAAACCCCATCATGCTCCTGATTACATCACTGGGAGTGCAAGAAGGTGCAGACATCTCCCACAGGTTCCTATTGTAGTCCTTTAACCTGCCTCCTGTTAAGGGACCTGAGCAAAGCTGTTAACGATAGGATGTTCTGAAGGACATAAATTCATTGGGTTGCCAATAAGTCAAAAATGACTTGACAGCACTTAACACACACACACACAACCTTCCTGTGGACTCTTAAACCTTCCAGTGCTGCCCCCTTTCCTTCCCACCCAAACTTACCTGACAGCAGCAGAAGTGAGAAGGTCTTTCTCCAGAGGCCTCCTTCTTGCTCTCTCCCTCCTTCCTTCACAGCCTGAGCCAGAGAGACTTGAGACTACAATGCTCTCCTGCAGTCCCAAGTGAGCATTAACACACACACAGAGAGAGAAAACCTTTATTGGCATGAAAAGTGAGCATTAAGAGCCACCAAAATCTGTATTGCTGACCTAGTAAATAAAAAACCTCAGCCACATTGGGATGTTTTGACATTAGTGATGGCAGAGCATCAAATGCCTTACAGCAGCAATGATGACAGATGCTGCTAGTTTCAGGGGTAATCATGTTGGTCTGCAGTAGAACAGTTAGATGTGAGTCCAGTAGTATCTGAGGGATTAACAAGAGTTTCAAGTATAGGTTTACGAGAGTCAAAGCAAGGAAACTTTGACTCTTGGAAGCTTATATCCTGAAACTCTTGCTGGCCTCGAAGGAACTACTGGACTCAAATCTGACAGATGGGGCTGAATTTCATGATTACCAGGATTGGATTACAAACTCTGGTGGCTCTTAATGGTCACCCTGGATAGCCAGTGAGCACCACAATCTCAAGAGTTGTTTTCCAAATTAAACTGTTGTTGTTGTAGTCCCTTGAGTGCTCCACCTGTGGCCCCAAATAATAGTTTCCTGCCTGGACACATACAGTTATAATGAAGAACATATTTGACAGAGCCCTGGTTCTCTGACTTTTACATGTAATAATAGCTTTCTAGGCCTTTTACAGTGAAACGAAAAGGAGAACATTTTAGAATAACACTCTCCTCCGTGTTGGAAAGCAGTTAATGGAGAAAGTGGCCCCCTGATGCAGCTGTTAGCTGAAATTCGGTGGCAGTTCTGAATAATGGGCATTTTCTACCCTGATCTGAATTAGAACAACCACCACAATTTTTGCCTAAAGTGAAATGTCAAGACAGATTTGGCGTTCTTGCTCAGATGGAGCCCTAGGGGGAAGCAAATAAGAGGTTGTATCCTGCTGCTGTTCTGCTGGTGGAAGTAGATCTTTTCCTGCCTTCACCTTTTGATCAAACAGCCTCCTGTGACTACTAAAAAGGTGCTGTGAGGGGAAGGGATCCTCACAGGGGGAAAAATCCACATAGACCGGGAGGGGGGACTTAAGCAAGGAGGGAATTGGGTAAGACTGCTTCTCCACCCTCCTTCATCAGCTGAGCTGCAATAGGATATAACACCATAAGATTGGTTAATTTTATCAGTTCTAGTGCCAGTTACTGGAATTTTGGGGCCTCCTTTGCAAAGCACCCTCAATGGGCCACTGTAATTTGAAAGAAGCAGCCAAATCTCACAGGAATGAGATTTCACACAGGAACAACCTTTCCACTGAGCCATGCCTGTCTATGCAATGTTCTCTGCCTGGGCCCATGTGGCTGAAGGTGATGTCAGAGCTGCAGAGAAGAACACTTGAGACTTCAATGCTCTCCTGCAATCCCAAGTGAGCATTAACACACACACAAAACCTTTATTGGCATGAAAAGTGAGCATTAAGAGCCACCAAAATTTGTATTGCTGGCCTAGTAAATAAAAAACCACTGAGATGGCGTGGCCTGGCTTCCTGGTTGAACCCCACCTGGAGAGATGCAAGAGGCAGGCAAAATCTTTGGAACTGGCATTTTGCCCCCACAAACTGTAAAAGAGGGAATGAGACAACGCGGCTGATAGCATGAACAGTACTGCTCATGCTCTTAGGTCTCTCTGTTGGATGATCAACTGCAGCAGATGCCAAACAGAAACATGTGCAGCATTGAGTAACAGAATGGATGCTCTGCAGATCCATCATTTTGGTGGGGACAGAACCCCTCCATGCCACACCCATGGCTGCAACTCCTGTGTACCCCATACACCCTGGGCTCCTTGTGCACCTGCACCACCAAGCTGCAGGGTTCATTTATTTATTTATCAAATTTATACCCTGCCCTCCCCACCGAAGGAGGCTCAGGGTGGCTTACACAAAGGATTAAAACACAGATACCAGTTAAAACAATAATAAAACCTTCTAAAAACAATCCAAATATCATAAAGTGCTAGTACATATTAAGTCTGGCAATAATAATGATGTTGTTTGGCAACAGCGGCGCAAGTCGATGACCTATCCTATTGATCTGCTCCTTGTTCTGTTTCTTATGTGGCTGGCACAGGTTGTTGTTGGTGACTCCAAAGGACAGGGCTTGCAATTATTGGGGGGTGGCTCCTTAGTTGAAGGCCTGGTGGAAGAGCTCCATCTTGCAGGCCCTGCAGAACTGCATAAGATCCTGCAGGGCCCTGATCTCTTCTGGGAGCTCATTCCATCAGTATGGAGCTGCCACTGAGAAGCCCCTGGCCCTGGTTATAGCCAGCCTGGTGTCCTTAGGACCTGGGAGGGTCAGTCAATTTTGGGACCCTAACTGCAGTGCTCTCTGGCAAACATGTGGGGAAATGCAGTCCCTCAGGTATGCCGGCCCCTGAGCATAAAGGGCTTTAAAGGTAAGAACCAGCACCTTGAAGTGGATTCAGTATGCTATTGGTAACCAATGAAAGTGCGTTCAGCACAGGCTGGATGTGCTCCCGCATAGGGAGGTCCATCAAAAGCCTGGCCACTGTATTTTGCACTAGCTGTAGCTTCCGAATCTGAGACAAGGGCAGCCCCATGTAGAGAGGGTTACAGTAGTCCAGTCTCAAGGTGATGCCAACAGTGCTTTGGGGAGTGTGGGACCCAGACCCCTCCTCCATGCTAAAGCAGCCACAACCCCCCTGAACCACCCACCAGATTGTTCCCCATGTAAGCCGCACAGAGCAGCCAACAGGATACATGTGTGGGAATGGGGTGGGGGCCAATATGCCTAGTCAATCACCAAGGTGCCACTGGACTTCTGTTATTGCTCTGCAGATGAACAAAACAGAAGTCCAACAGCACCATAAAGACCAACACCAGTGATCCCAGCATGAGCGTCCCTGAGCCAGATCCCATCCCCTTGGACATGTGAAGGGGAGATCACTCTAGGAAACCATAAGGATAAGTCATTGATAGGAGGAAGGTGGTGGGGCAGAGAGGGGCACGCATCTTTTAACAAACAGACAGGGACAGAGTTGTAGGACAACCCCCAACTTTATTGAACAGCAAATCACAATGAAGTCAGATAAATGGGTTTGTCAACTCCCTCTGTCTGGAATGGCTCCTGTGCCTTTGCAAACTGCTCCCTGGAGCCATGGAGAGACAGGCTGAGCTGTCCCTAGCACAGTATGCATGCGAGTGGGGAGGACTGGTTGGTCATAAGGCTGCCTGAGGCAGGAGGCTCCAGAGTCTGGGCTGGAACTGGAGACTGAGCAGAGTGGCAAGAACAGCCTGAGTCATGTCCCAGCTTTCACGGTTGCACCACCACCTGCACAGGTGCCAAACAGAAACATGTGCAGCAATGATTAACAGCTTTGATGCTCTGCCAGCCACAGCCATGCCTGTGGGTCCCCAGCAGGATCTGTGGTTATACCCCCATGGGAGGGGGCTCCATTTCATTTGTAAGAGAAGCATGCTGAAGTGCATGCTGTAGCCATCCAAATGACACTGATCTTGTAAGGAAGTGCTCTGCAACTGCTCCATCCACTGCTGCTGCTTCCTAGGGCGCTGATGCTGTAAGGCAATAGGTGCCATGGTTGCTCAGCCAGCTGATCTTCAGAGCACAGTGGGGCAGCTGCCAGTCACCCCAAACCAGAGTTGCGCCATTGCCACATCACAGCATCTGATGAAGGCACAGTGCCACTGGGGTGCTCTACCAGTGCATTGCAGAGATCTGCAGATGTAGCACCTTGGCAATGTCCTGTGCAGCCCCCCCCCCCCACGATTGCACTATGACTTGTGGAATTCACTGCCAGTGAAGGCAGTGATGGTTATGAGCATGAATGTCTGTAAGACAGAATTAGATAGATTCAGGGAAGATAAGTGCATCAATAGATTTCTATTAGCTAAAGGAAACCTCCTTATTCAGAGGCAGCAGACCTCTAAATACCAGTGCTGGGAGGCAACATCTTGGCCTCTGTTGTTGGCCTTCCAGAGCACCTGGCTGGCTGCTGTGTAAACCAGGGTGCTGGACTAGATGGGGCAGTGGTCTGCTCCAGAAGGGCTCTTCTTATATTCTTATCCAGAACACCTTCTTGAAGGGCTCTTATATTCTTATCCAGAACACCTTCTTTGCATGGAGAAGCTCCTAGGTTCAGTCAGTTTCATCTCCAGTTAAACAATCTCATTCATCAGATGTTGGGAAAGACCTTTCTCAGCCTGGTTTGCTGCTAATCACAGTAAACATTCCTGAGTTCTACAAATTTATAGCCTGACTCATTATGGCTGCTGCTGACCTTTTGGGGTGCTCTGTCCAAAATGATAGTGGTAGCACCACTGAGGTGGCTGCTCCTTTGCCTACGTTGGGCACCCAGAAGAAGCTCTACCATGCCATCATCCAGATCAAGCCCAGTTTTCTGAACATTACGAATCGAATTGCCCACTAACAAGGAAGAGAGCGAAACAAAGGCTTCCTTCTTGCTTCAATGTGCAATTCCCTCCCTCCTCCATCGAGCCTGATTTATTCATTGCTCACTGAGCAGGCGGTTTGTTGATCCTCTGATTATGTCTGTCTGCTTCCCAATCTGTCCCCGTTTTAATTTCCATGCTTATTTAAAACTGCAATATTCAAAATGCAGCAACTTTTAAGCACAGCTTCACATCCATTGATTGTTCTTAAATCACCCCAATGGCAGTTGCTGGCAAGTGACAAGGTATTAATGACTTATTCATGAAGTTCCTCCGGGCAAGTGCTTTTCAAAACCCAAACGATCTGGAAATTATTCCCCAAATACAGATTTATTTCTCAACCAGTTTCTTATCCCAGGGAAGGGGACGGGGAAACATGCTCCTACCATATTTGCGGTATTACTGTAGATTAATGGCCGGGCTCCAGTATTTCTCAAACTTTTGATCCCATATTCAATGTGTCTAGAATGAAATGAGAGGCCCACTTCAAAACTTAAGAGAAAAGATGCATCTATCTTTTCTTGGTTTGATCTCAGAACACTGGTTAGGCATCCCTCCTGCAACCACGAATAAGCAACAAGTAATAGTTGCTTCTCAGTATCCTGTCCTTCCTTGGCTCAGTGGCAGAGCATCTGCTTTGCCTACAGAAAGTCCCAGATTCGATTCCCAGCATCTCCCGCTGAAAGGATCAAGTAGCCAGTAATAAGAAAGATCTTCATCTGAGATCCTGGAGAGGCACTGCTGGTTGCAAAAGAGAATACTGACCTTGATAGGCCAATGGTCTCACTCAGTATATAAGGTACCTTCATGAGCTCATGTATTTAATGAAGTATCAGGGATGGGTTTGAGCTTTCTCAGCAATGGTGATGCTTCTGGGATTGTCTCATGCCTGTCAGCTTTAATATGGGCTGCAAGAGGGAGAACCTCCACATGTTTTCCCTTGAGATGCTGCTGCCACCCATATAATGCCATAGAGATGCTGAGATCCCCATAAAAACTGTTTGTGAATCTTACCTTTCTCATAATGCCCATTCTCTCTTGTGTCAGTTTGAAATGAACAGCATAGGAAATGTTTCTGTATCTTCACTGTAGGCAGCATTCACTGCCAGCTAATCTTGTTCAGAATGCACCAGAATTTGCGGCTGTTAAGAAGTGTAGTTTTCTCAGACTTCCAGTTCAGTTTGGAACACTGAAAACTGCAGTTCTCATTAATTCCTAACTCATGCTCCAGAAGCCTGAAAAGAATAATTTACAGGAAAGATTAAGGTCTGTCATCCATTTTAAAAGCCATCAACCATGGCAGATTACCCCCTCCTCTTTAAATCTTTAAGAGCTGTGCAGAGAGGGGAAACCTGTATGGGGCAGGCAGTAGCATGCATGTATACACATGACCATGTGTATTTACAAACATCCTCTTGAATGATCACAAATACCTAGTGAACATTTTTGAGCATTCAACAAGTATGCTTGCAAAAATATGAGTGCTTTACCGATGAACAGAGGGGTATTCGACAACCCCAAATTAGCGAGAAATTAGGAGATCTTGTGGCACATAGGACCTCCCACTGTGGATGGCCAGACTGGAGAATGCATACAAAACGACAGCTTCATTTTTTAAGGCACACTTCTGCTGCTCTCATAGCACATTAGTATGTTCCATCATACACTGAGAATGAGGGCTGCCAGCCCTAGCTGGCACCTTGGCAGGAGAATTTGGGAGACTAAGAGAAATAATTCGGACACTCTAGGGTTTACCCAAAACTCTATGGTTAGAGTCCTAGAGTGTCATGCTGATATGATGCCACTTTTCATGCAAGAAGTGACGTCATGCACAACACCAAATCCTGTCCCCGTTTTTTCTTACCATCCTGTTGAGTGGTCACAGGGAATGGGGACCAGGTCAGAAAGTGTCCCCCTCCCTACTGGGAACCACTCATTTACTGATTCTTAAACAACTGTATCTTTGCACACGAAAGCTCATACCTTGAATAAAACTTTGTTGGTCTTAAAGGTGCCACTGGACTCTAAATTTGTTCTTTGTCTTGCCTAGTGTTACAAAGGTAGTGCTTTTTGTAAAGGAAACTGGCATGCTCAGAAAAACAAGCAAGGGAGGGTGAGACTGCTTTGTCGGTTAACTACTAATTCTCAAACTGTGTCTTTGAGCACAATAATGATCCATGAGAGAATAGCCAGTTTGTCCCAAATAAATAAACTATTTAAGTAAATATGGGCTCCTGTGCTCCCAAAAGTGGAAGCTGCCTTTATTGCTTCTTTCCAGTTGGCTACCATGAGGACAATTCTGTTGGATCTCTAATGGAGTTGGGCAGCCTTGGGGGGGGGAGGATTTTTTATTGTTTTCATTCCCTTTGAAGATCAGTGATCAGTGAATACCCTTGACCTTACTCCTCTGTTGCACCTACCCCCACATTATTTTCAAGTTGGGCAGACAGGTGGGCAGCAGTGTTCCCTCTAAGCTGAGTTAGTGTGAGTTAGCTCACAGTTTTTTAGCTTCTGTCTTAGCTCAGGAAGGATGGCTTCAGAGCAAACTAATTTATGCAGCAGCCAAATTGCTCTCTCACAGCTTTAATTCCAGTAGCTCACAAAGTAGACTTTTGCTCACAAGACTCCACAGCTTAGAGGGATGGAGCATTGGTGGGCAGATGAGGGAAGACAAACTCTCTTCCCTGGTTTCCTCAGATACTACACCAGTTTGGTGTAGTGGTTAAGTGTGCGGACTCTAATCTGAGAGAACTTGCAGCTGTTGGATGACCTTGGGCAAGCCATAGTTCTGTCAGAGGTGTTCTTGAAAAGAGCAGTTTCTGTCAGAGCTCTCTCAGCCCCACCAACTTCACAGGGTGTCCGTTGTGGGGAGGGGAATGGAGTTTGTAAGCTGCTCTGAGAGAAGGGTGGGGTATAAATCCAATCTCTTTTTCTTCTCGTCTGTTTTGTACATATTCAAGATACCTCCCCTTGGAGAACCTGTAATGATCAGAATGATTTAGATTAGCAGCATTCTGAGTGCTTCCTTTTAGCTGCTGAGCTGTCCTTTGTGAGTGTGGTGCTTATATGTGGTGCTTCTTGCAAAGAGACATGGCATATAGGCTGGGCTATATTCAGTCCTTCTGGCTTACTGTCGCAACAGCTATAGGAGACAGTATAGTCTGAGAGTCAGTTACTCAAGTGATCATAGGGGTTGAGCAGTGGATTTGATCACGGGTCTTCCATGCTGAAAAACTTAAAACTTCCTCTCAAGGTGAATTAGTACCCCCCAGTTGTACTTTTTTAGAGACTGCAGAGAATAGGGACTGTAGAACCTTTTCCTGTTAGGTCACTGTCAATGGTACAGTAGGAAACTGTCCTTGAAGTACCACCAATTACCACTTATAGTTTGCTTTTTTAAACCAAAAATCACCTGGGGTATAAAAACAACACCAGAAATATATTACTTCTGTCATCTGAGTAGTTTTTCAACCCCATATGTTTATTATCTAGGGAGCCATTACCTAGGGAACCAGTGCTCTGGAGAGATATGGCCCTTCATAAAAACCCGAAGTCTCTTCCTGATACCTCACTACAGAGAAATATATTCATGGAACAGAAAAATACCCCAAGCTACAAAAACATTAGAAATTAATTTTAGATTTTTCCTTTCAAATTCATGAAAATGTATGTTAATTGTCTAGCATTTTAGGTTCAAGTTATAATTTTTGTTGTTTCAGTTTTAAAAAATAACATTGCAGCCTTGTAAAGGAACCATTGATGTAAGTTATTCAACATTCAAAAGTGACTTTTCAAGCTCTGGATGTTTTTGTACTCTGGAACACAAGGACCTCTGACACCACAAGCCAAAAACATTTTGAGACCTTTTTGTAACATTAGATAACTGGGGAATTTGGCTTGCAGTAGAAATATACCCCAAGTACAATATGTGAATGGGTTTTTTTTACAGTCTGGTTTGAGGAAGTGCAGCCCTTTGTCTGCTGCGTCACAGCCACCCTCATCTCTCAGAAGGAAACAGAAATGAATGCGCAAGAACTACTGAAGCAACAGGCCAGTTAACACTATCTTGACAGAATTTTTCTTTGCTTAAAGAGATGTCAGAGGTTTTCCCTGAGCGCGATGCAACTTGTTTTAAAGAAGCTGAAGATAGGACCTTGCTTACAAAGGACATAGTGCTCAGGCTGCCTCTGGAATTCTCTTCCTCAGCCAGTCCAGTCAATTCCCGTTGTACTCCCATAAAATGTCCAGTCTTGGCACCCTGGATTGCTCTTGATTAACTAGAATTTTTAATGAGTTTCTGGATTGATTTACTAGTTTTTTGATATTATATGATGATTTGTCTTTGCTGGCTTGTTAAGGGAATATGAGTGATATTTTATTACTTTACCATGGTACTATTTTTATTGTTTGCCTGTTAGCCACCTCAACAGTCCTCTGTGAATGGGAAAGGAGGACAAAAATATTTTGATAAAATTAAGGATGTGTTCTCACATGGCACATTTGTTAGATTTTCATCCCACTTCTCAGCCAAAAATCAGCTTTCCAAGAAGCTCCAATGTGCATTACTTTGCAATTGTCCATGCTGAACCTCATTTGCCATGTTGACACCCAGTCGCCCAGCCTCGACAGATCCCTCTGGAGTGCCTCACAGTCCTGGTTCTCACCATCCTGAACAACTCATCTGCTAACGTAGCCACTTCGCTGCTTACTCCCAACTCCAAATCATTAATGAAAAAGTCAAAAAGCACCGGACCTAGCACTAAGCCCTGTGATATACCCACTGCTTACCACCCTCCTCTGTGAAAACTGCCCATTTATACTCAGTCTGTTTCCTGTTAATTAATCAGTTTTTGATCCACAAGAGGACTTGTCCTCTCATCCCATGACTGCTGTGTTTACTTAGGAGCTTTTGATGAGGAACTTTATCAAAAGCTTTCTGAAAGTCTAGGTAAACAACATCTACTGGGTCACCTTTGTCCAGAGGTTTCTTCACCCCTTCAAAGAACTCTAAAAGGTTAGTAAGACAAAATCTTTCCCT
>NW_015176455.1:1352799-1363168 GCF_001447785.1 Gekko japonicus | reverse complement strand
TCCCTACTGAATCTGTTAAGTATGCAACTCAACAACGATGTAAGTAACAAGTGAATCAGCTTTATTAAGAATGAGAACATCCGGAGATCACACAGAACACAAACAGTGGTGCACAGCTCCTTTTTAAACAATCCCGGGCTGGTGTAGCCATGCCCTCACACAGTTAAGGTCCAATCACTGTCCAGGGATAACATCCAATCATTACTGTTCCCTCCAGCCCAGTTCTCTTACATTTGATTGGTTACAATAAGCTTCAGCCAATGGTATTGTTTCAGATTAGAATCCTGGCTGAGGTTTCAAGCTTAACATTAGATTTCAGTGGTGAAGACACAACGGAATCCACACTGATTCTTCATCAACAGCATCATGAAATTGCTGAAAGGTCGGGTTAGAACAGATAAAAGGAAGTACTTCTTCACCCAAAGAGTGATTAACACATGGAATTCACTGCCACAGGAGATGGTGGTGGCTACAAGCATGGACAGCTTCAAGAAGGAACTGGATAAACATATGGAACAGAGGTCCATCTGTGGCTATTAGCCACAAGGTACAGATAGGAACTCACAGGCTGGGGCAGGTGATGCTTCTTGGTGCTTTGGGGGGGGCAACAGTGGGAGGGCTTCTAGTGTCCTGGCCTCACTGATGGACCTCCTGATGGCACCTGGTATTTTTGGCCACTGTGTGACACAGTGTTGGACTAGATGGGCCATTGGCCTGATCCAACATTGGCTTCTCTTGTGTCCTTATGTTCTAACTTACCCAGTATCAACATTAGACTGACTGGCCTGTAATTGCCTGGATCTCTCCTCCAGAACCTTTTTAAAAGATGGGGGTTACATTGACTACCTTTGGGAATGGAGGCAGATTTTAGTGATAGGTTGCATATTTTTGTCAGGAGATCACAAGTTCACATTTGAGTTCTTACAGAATTCATGGATGTATGCCATCTGGGCCTGGTGATTTGTCAGTTTTTAATCTGTCCATCAATCATAGGACCTCATCTCTCATCACCTCAATCTGACTCAGGGTTTTTAACACCCTCCAAAAAATCAGCAGTTCTGGAGTGGGCAAGCCATCTTCCACAGTGAAGACAAAACCAAAAAATGTTTTCTGCTTCTCTGCCATTTCCCTATCATTCTGTAGTGACCCTTTCACCCCTTGGTCATCCAAGGGCCCTACTGCCTTCCTTGCTGGTTTTATGCTTCTAATGAATTTGAAAAATTTTTTATTGTTCGCCTTGCTTTTTTGCAATATGTACCTCATAGTCCCTTTCTGCTTGTCTGATCACTGTCTTGCATTTTATTTGCCAAAGCTTGCACTCCTTTTTATTTACCTCACTCAGACTAGACTTCCATTGCTTAAAGGAATCCTTCTTACCACCAAGCTCTCCTAAGGGATTTGAACCCCCCCCTCATCTTTCCTTTCAGATTCTTCTTCACAAGTCCCCTCATTTGAGAGGTTACCCCTTCTAAAGTGAAAGTGGTTGTGTTGGTCTTTTTGGAAAACTATTTACATAAATGCTAAACTTAATAGCATTATGGCCATTGTTCCCAACTGGTGCTATCACGTTTACATTGTCTGTCAAAACTGTCACCAAGTCTTGAGCATTACTCAGGACCAAGTCCAAGATGCCCCCCCCCCCGGTAGGTTCTGCAGCATACTGTTCCACGGCACAGTTGTTGAGAGTATCTAGAAACCCAATCTCTTTCTCCTGACTTGAACACATATTGACCCAATCAATGCGTGGGTAGTTAAAATCACCTATTATGACAGTTATTTCATCTAGCTGCTTTCCTTAATTCTTTTGCTGTTTTTAAATCATCCTCTAACCTTTGATCTGGTGGGCAATAACAAATTTCCCAGAGTTAAGCTTCTTTTGGGGCAAACTATTTCCACTCATAGCATTTCTGTAAGTTAATCTATTTCTTGTAGATTCTCAGTTTTACTGGACTGTATACCCTCTCTGATATACAGACCCACTTCACCTCAGACCCTTCCCTCCCTATCTTTCCAATATAATTTATATCCAGGAATCACTGTATCCCACTAATTATCCTCATTCCACCAAGTTTCTGAAATTCCCACAGTGTCTATGTTCTCCTCTGACACTAAGCATTCCAGCTTCCCCCACTCCCCTGTGCCAGATTTCTTGCAGCATCATGCAGAATTCACAGGGAATTAACACAGAATGTAGCTGAATCATAAAATGTAGATGTTTTGTTCATTCTGTTCTGTGATTTTAAGAATGCATAGGCCACTCAGTAATTTTAAATATTGTGTATTTCCTAAAACATCAGATTCATGTACATTGTTGTAACTGATCTTGTGCTGGTCACGAACCGTAATAATAAATTTGATTTGATTCCAGCTCCCCCATTTTACCTTGGACACTTTTAGTAATTGCATGTAAACATCTATAATTCCCCAGACAGATTAGGCCTGCAGCCTTCCTCCTTTTGCCACTAGACCTTGCCAGGCAGCCAATATTGTTTGTCACCCTCTCAGTGGCCAGTCCTAATCCATTTCCCACTAGAACAGTAAAAGCTACCCTTTCATCTCATAGAGATGAACCATTCCAAACTAGAAACATTTCATCTCCTATCGGCTTTCCCCCAGGATTTAGTTTAAAAACTGCTCTGCCACCTTTTTGATTCTAAGTGCTCAATTCAGGCAGGTCATCTTCCCTTCCTTCTAATGACTGCCTTGATGTTAACATTGTCTCTGGCCTCTCCCTAGCTAGAGTTATTAACTTTTAGAGACTCTTTTAGTGGCTGCTTAGCCAGGAAACCAATATGCAACCAATCAAGAAACCATCCCTTAAACTAAGGGAACTAAGGGAACTAGGAGGCTGCCTGTTAATCTGCTGTCATCAGATTTTGAAGTGGGACCAAAATGCTGAATTCAAAATCAGAATTCTGAATTATCAGTAGCTTTTTAAAAAGCTATATGTGGAACAGCCTACAAGCTCTTGTGCTGTAGCAATGTGGCTGCCTGAACCGAACTGAGAACAATATTGATTTTAATCTCAAAACAGAGATCACTATGTTTTGAGATTGCTGCAAATTGTTCATTAGAAATGCCATTAGTGTTGACTACACACTGCAAAGGAGATTTTCATCTCCTGCTAATCTTTGGACAGAAACCAAGACCATCTGCGTTTGCTTGGGCAGAAATCAGCCATTTCATTGGCAATTTAGTTTGATATGCTTTCAACTGTTTCAAATGGAGAATATTTTCAGTGGGAGAAAAAAAAATCACTATCCTATCCTACGAAGTCAAATTACGTTTAAGTTAATTAACTGAGACCAAATTGATGGATTTATGTATGTTAATGATACCACTAGGAAGAAAAAAGAACATGGCGGAGGAGTCTGGAGCTTTTCATAGCCTATGGCTAAAATAAGTGATTTTGTTGTTCAGTCGCACAGTCGAGTCCGACTCTTCGCGACCCCATGGATCAGATCACGCCAGGCCTTCCTGTCTTCCACCGTCCTCTGAAGTTTGCTCAATAATAAGTGATTACATTTACATCTATGAGGTTACCTTACACTGAAACACACAGTCCATAGGTCCATCCATCCCTATGCTGTCTGTTGGAAAGCTGAGTGGTAACAGAATTCCCAGGTACCAAGTAGAGGTGTTCCTCATCTCTGTTTGATATACTGTTAACTAAAGGTAATGGGAGTTAACAATGAGCTGTTCTGCATAAAATGCATGTGCATGACCACTGAACTTTGGCTCTGATCACTAATTGCAAAAGTGGCAAAAAGCCCTTTTTATTCCCCCTCCCTTCTTAGCAGCCTAAAAGTTAGAACCAATAAGCTTCCACATGATCAACCTGTCGTGGACTGTGCCACTTCTGTGTCTGAATGATTCCAAAATTATACCTACAAATGTGAACCTAATCATGAGGGACAGGGTTCTAAACTACTCTTCTTTATAACATGCTAGCTTTGTGTGTGCCCTGACATGGATTGCGCAGGCTAGCCTGATCTCGTCGGATCTCAGAAGCTAAGCAGGGTTGGCCCTGGCTAGTATTTGGATGAGACCTCTAAGGAATATCAGGGGCCCCTTTCATATTCCTGTTCTAAACTAGATGTTATCTGTCATTGGCCCAGTTCCAAGTAAAGTGATAGAGGAATGGAGGTTTCATACAGCAAATTTCATTCTGTTAATGAGCCGTCTCTGAAGCAATATGGCTATTTCAAACAGCGCCACACTTTCCCCCCCTCCCTTTTTCACAGCATGATCTTCCACGAACGTTTTAATGTATTTCTAATGTTCAAGTGCTATAGCACTAGATCAATATAGCACTTCAGTGCTACAGCAGCGCCATTGAAGGTTTCATCATGTAACAACAGCTGAAATCTCAGTGCATCTCAATGATGCCAAGGCATCTGTTTTCAGAGAGCTCTCTCCAGACCAGGGATGAGTCAATTTGCACAAATTAGGCATTCAGACCTATTTGTTCACAATTCTGTTGTCTCTTAAGTCATTTACTTCAGATTATTTATCAGGTAGGACTAACCCCAACTTAGATTTCCAGGTTGGCTCTGGGGACTTGCGACTTGTTCTCTTGGGGAAAACTAGTGTGTACTGATGAGCTACACTGTAATGTGTGGTTAGGCCTTCATCACATTCATGATTTGTTTTCAATTTAAAATAAGCAGTGTTTCAAGTAGTTTCATGTCTGCTTAGTGGCAGCATTCAATATAATGTTTTTTTCCCAGCTAACTGTGGCTGATGAATGTTCACAGTCTATTGGCTTTCTTGACATAGACCCTTTTCAGACTGCCTATCTATTCCATTTTAGTTGCTGATTACTAATTGGGGTTTTCTGTCATTTCAGACAGACCTGTTTTAGTAACCGGCTGCTTGCAGAATTTATTTACATTTTCATACCAATCAGGTAGGCTCCCATAGGTGAAGCATGCCTGAGCCATTGTTGACATAAATTGTCTTTCTTCCATTTTCAACCACCTCTTTGTGATTCTGAATCAATGTGGTATGCTGTTTGAAATTCCCATAGCACTTCCTGGCTTTCTTTCCCCCACCCCTTTTCACCTTGTGCATGATTTTCCTCAGAGATTTTTTTAAAAAATTCTTATGTGAGTGCTAAATCACTAAACCAATCTCGCATAGGGGGGTGCAGGAAAAAAATTAGTTTTTTTCGGATTTGGGTATAATACAGCTGAATTTTTTCAGTATTCCCAAATATACCCAAATACAATAGTGGTATTGTATTGGTACCCAAAAATATTTGGTATTCCCAAAAACTTTCGGCTCCATTATATCCTATGGGGCTATTGTAGTCAATGGCAAAAATCTTCTAACAAGTATTCAGGGAGGCTGGGGGGAGGGGGGTTGAGGTGGAGGCACCAAATTTGTACTGTAGCTGCTGGAGCCTCTTCCCAAAAGAACCCCCAAGTTTGGAAAAGATTGGACCAGGGGGTCCAATTTTAGGGGCATCCAAAGAGGGTGCCCCCAATCCTCTCCATCAGCTTGTGCCAATGTGCCCCTCTAATTTATTTATTTATTTTATTACATTTATACCCCACCCTCCCCACGAATGGGCTTGGCCCGCCTGCGCTCAACTTGCCGGGAGAGCTCGTCTTGCCATTGAGTGAACTCATTGGCCTGCTCAGCGATCTTACCCTTGATGCGTGGGTCACACATGGTCGCCAAGATGTAGACTTTCTGCTGGAGAACAGAATCAAAGCGGTCCTTGAATCCATCTTGCAGCTTTCTCACCAGCGTGCACACTACTGGAAGCATGTCTGCATGTCCTGCAGCTGGCTCCAGAAATGAGACCAATTACTCACAAGCTGTGTGGATCATGGGAATGACCAGAGCCAGACTTGCAGTGTCAGATGAGAGCATTTCTGTGTAGCTCTTAAAGGGCTTAAAAACTTCCACAGACTGAGAGATGGTCAACCAGTCCTCCTAAATGAGCCGGCTCTCTTCCTGAATGACCCCGCTCTCAGGGCTCTCTCCTGCTCCACCAAGCGTTCATGCACGACACAGGTGGAGTTCCAGTGAGTGGTGACGTTGCCAAGCAGGTAGTACACCAGCATGCCTGTCAGTGTCTGCTTCTCGTGCAGCAGAAAGATGTTCTTCTCACTGAGAGAGAAGTGACACATGATGTACCTGCATTTCTGGAGGAGCATGGCCGGCTCTATCACTAGGCCAGCTAGTGTCTGGCCTAGGGTGCCGGCCCATCCAGGGTGCCAACTGCCCTGCCGCCGCCGCCCCCCGAAATCCCCCACCGTCATCCTGCCCAAAGCCTGCCTGCCTGCTAGGCTAGCTGAGCTCGCTGCGGCATGCATGCTGTTCGACGGTGCGCTCGTCCTGGGAGAATTAACGCAGCCCTTTTCCGGGCGTCTGGGGGGGGGCGGTTGTCTCAGGCTTTAAGTCTCTGTTTTGTTTGCTTTAATTAGCGCCAGCAGGATACTGACAGCCCCCCTCCCCCGTGTGGAAGCAGAGGGAGACGAAAATTCGGCGGGGGGAGGGGCGGGTTGTAAGAAAAGCGTCACCCCTTCGGCTAATTGCAGCCGTGAAGAAGTTTCATGCTTTTGTGTATGGGCGCAAGTTTTTAATCGTGACTGATCACCTCTTGGGCATTTTCGCACCCGACCGGCCAACCCCAAACGTTATTTCCCCTCGTATGCTACGCTGGACACTATGCTTGTCAGCATATGAGTACGATTTGGAGCACAGGCCGGGGAAAGCTATCGGCCATGCGGACGCTCTCAGCCGTTGCCCCCTTCCAGAGACTGCTGATCCTACCCCGGCGCCAACGGCGGATGTTTGCCTTCTTGATGAACTACCTCAGTCTCCACTACGGTCCGGAGAAGTTGCTACTGCAACAAAGAAGGACTCTGTCTTGGCAAGAGTACTGAACTGGGTGTTGAGGGGATAGCTGAGCGCCGTGTTTGAACCGGAGTTCAAGGCATACAACATGTGGCAAACAGAACTCTCAATCTCAAGGGGATGCATTCTCTAGGGCTCCTGGTGGAAGCACCGCCTTTTCCTCGGTGGAGAAGGTGATGTCCAGTCTGTTCCTCCCCGGCGTTCCATCTCTTTCTCAATTCTGTCGCTCCTCTCTTCGCAGATAGTAAGTATGCCTTTGGGTGCCTAAACTGAAAGAGCGCAGCAAGCATAGCTTGGGGGAGAACAGAGACTGGGTCCGGGAGAAGGACATGGAAGAGTGGTATTTAAAGGACGGTCCCCCGCCCTGCTCAACCCCTGCAGCAGCGCCCTCCCCTCCGGGTGTGTTGGGGTCAATGAGGGGCCTCCACTCCGCATCCGGGGCTCAGCTCGGCAGCCTGCAAGAAAGTCCGTGGGCGGCCCCTTGGTGTCGTCTCCCGGCCCATGCAAGGCGGAGATCTGCAGGGCTGCTGGGGGGGGGGTGGGCAGAGGAGGTCCCCGGGCAGGTCGCCCCTCTGCGTCCTCTCCCAGCCCACACAGGGGGGGTTCTGGGGGGGTGGTTGGGGGGGGGGGAGTTTCCAGCCCTCTCCTTCCGGAACAAGCGCCTCAGGCTGGGAGAGGGGAGAGGTGCTTTGTAAGCTATTGCCATTACAGTTACCTGGAGGTTGGCAATTGCGTAATTGGGGGCACACGGAAGGGGGCGCCAGACGGTAGCCCTGTCTAGGGCGCCAGAAAACCTCGGGCCGGCCCTGTGGAGGAGATGCCAGAACTCACGGGCTACAGCATCCAGATTGGGATCCTCTGCAGAACCCAACCCCAAAGGAGCCAGTTTGGTGTAGTGGTTAAGTATGCGGACTCTAATCTGGGAGAACCGGGTTTGATTCCCCACTCCTCCACTTGCACCTGGCTGGATGTCCTTGGGCAAGCCATAACTCTGGCACAGCTGTTCTTGAAAAAGATTTTTTTTTTGTGTCAGAGTTCTCTCAGCCCCACCTACCTCACAGGGTGTCTGTTGTGGGGAGGGGAAGGGAAAGGAGTTTGTAAGCCGCTCTGAGACACCTTTGGGTAGTGAAGGGCGGGGTATAAATCCAATCTCTTCTTCTCTTCTTCTCTTCAAAGCATCCTTGACCATGAGGTGGAGAAGTTGGGCCACACAGTAAATGTACATCAGACCCAGTCGCTTTGCCACTGCCCTCATGTTTGTGCCACCACCAGTCACGATGTAGCCCATGGTGAGGCCTACCCACGCCACTAACTGTCTCTCAGTGGTGGCTGAGATGTTGTCCGCTATCGAGTTTCTCAACATGGAGCAGAGCCTCACAGGTCCCAAAGAGCCAGAAGGGCCCCTCCCCACATCTCAGATTATCAGTGCTATGCCATCTAAGGGGGGAGGACTTGTTTTGTCTTGAGAGACATAATGGTAAAGCATGTAGCCCTGGCTCTGCCTAACATTAGTTCCCCCACCCAAAAGTCACTTGGTTGTCACCAGTACGCAGTCCAGTCAATGAGAGATACGAATCATGCGCCTGGCAGGAGGTCCAGATGTCGGACATGAAGTGCACAGTTCTCCCATGAGCATGGGACAATTGTGCCTTCATGTGGTTCCTGGCAGCCCTTTACATCTCAGTTCTTCTCAGCGTGGTGCAAATAGGGTGTGTGTACCTGAGCCCTGGGGTGGTGGCCTTGGACTCGTAGGGGCAAATTCCACCTCTCGCGTGAGAGGTCATTCTGGCTCCCCCAGCTCTCGGAGGGGCTCTTTAAAAAGTTATGGCTGCTGTCACTGTTCTCGGCAGCTGCGATGCCCACGTGGGGGAGGGGTGGGGTGAACCCTTCCCTTGCCTCCCTGAGCCTCGGGGTGGTGGCCTTGGACTCGTAGGGGCAAATTCCACCTCTTGCATGTGATGTCCCTGAGCAAACCAAGAGCACAGAAGGTGGCGGAGCAGCTGGAGAAATTGAGCCTCAGCTCCACAAGTAATGAGCCGGGGGGGCAGATGTCCCCAACATGACGTCATCACGTTGGGGATGCCCCACCCCTTCCAGGAACGCCCCCAAAGTCCCCCGCTGGGGGTGGAAGATGGACTTGGCAACCCTAGGAAAAGCCAATATTTCCATCAAACAATGACAGGGCAAAAAATTCCCACCACCTGTTGGAAGGAATCAGGCATACACTAGTACCTCTATATACAAGCCATCTTAGGTTTTCCATAGGGATGCAACACATTTTGCAGTGACCCTATTAAGCAGTCAGACATATCAACAATCACTGTGAGTGACCATCTGGGAATGGACTTGTGATCATACCCACCCAGAATCACTACACAGAGAAGCTGGAGATCAGCAGCAAAGGCTTGTGACCTCCCCATTGCAAAGGAAAGAGGAGAAAGAAACAGATTGCTTCTTGCCTTTTTTCCTGCAGCTCAAGCAGATAGTTTGGGGTGGGGAGAAGAGAAAGTCTGGGATACAGGATATAGGGCTGCCAGTTCTGGGTTGGGAAATACCTGGAGAGTTTGGGGGTGGAGCTTGAAGAGGCTGGGGTTTGGGGAAGGGAAGGACTCCAGTGGTATATAAAGCCAGAGTCCACCTTCCAAAGTAGTCATTTTCTCCAGGTGAACTGATCCTCCAGGTGAACTGATCACTCTTCCAGGTGAACTGTTCCCTTGCCTCCCTGAGCCCTGGGGTGGTGGCCTTGGACTCGTAGGGGCAAATTCCACCTCTAGCATGTGATGTCACGCGAGAGGTCATTCTGGTCCCCCCAGCTCTCGGGAGGGGCTCTTTAAAACGTTATGGCCACCGTCGCTGTTCTCGGCAGCAGCTGCAATGCCCGCGCGGGGTGGAGGGGCGGGGCGAAACGTTCTCCTGCCTCCCTGAGCCCCGGGGTGGTGGCCTTGGACTCATAGGGGCAAACTCCACCTCTTGCGTATGATGCTGCTTGGACATCACATGTGAGAGGTCATTCTGGCTCTCCCAGCTCTCAGAGGGGTTCTTTAAAAAGTTATGGCTGCCGTCGCTGTTCTTGGCAGCTGTGACGCCCGCGTGGAGGGGGCAAACCATTCCCTTGCCTCCCTGAGCCCTGGCGTGGTGGCCTTGGACTTGTAGGAGCAAATTCCACCTCTTGCATGTGATGTCCCCGAGCAAACCAAGGGAAGGGAAGGTGGTGGAGCAGCTGGAGATATTGAGCCTCAGCTCCACAGGTAATGAGCACTCGAGCCTCGCCCCCAGCAGCCCTCAGGCCGGAGCACCTGGAGCAGTCTTGGGAGCCGGTTTGGCAAAAAGCAAAACCAAAAGCGCAGGAACTCGAGAGAACTCCAGGAATGGAGCCGGTTCCTCTTCCACAGCCCAAAATGTGACCCACGAACCCTGAGCTTGCTTTTTCTCATTTGCAAGTCTGGCCTCCGCACGCCTTTAACGAGACAGCCCTGAAGCTTGGGGTGGTGGGAGTTTC
>NW_015176455.1:1346746-1352419 GCF_001447785.1 Gekko japonicus | reverse complement strand
TATTAGGTTCTTATTCCAGTGTGGGGTGGGGGGTGGGGCAATGGAAGCTGAGTGATAGGGTCTCTCCAGGTGTTTGCCAGAAGTGAGATGCGTCCTGGTCTTGTGTCTTACAGATAATCTTACAAATAGTCCTTTGCATTTATATCATGCTTTCAACTTTAAAAGGATCCTAATGCTGATTGTGTGAACTTAGTCAAATCACGAGAGATAAAGCAGGAAGGGTTGCATCAGTGCTTAGTTCTTGTGGCCCTTTCTTACACACCCAGGGAAATGCTGATCTCCACTTTGGGGCCAGGAAGCAATTTTTCTCCAGGCCAGTTTGGCCCCCAGTGATCCTGGAGGGTTTTTTTTATCATATTCTGGGCGTGGAACAGGGGTCACTGGGGTGTGTGTGGGGGTATTGGTGAATTTCCTGCATTGTGCAGGGGGTTGGACTAGATGACCCTGGAGGTCCCTTCCCACTCTATGAGTCTATGATTCTATAATTCACCCAGGCTGGCTGTGGGCACGCCAGCACCTCTGTCAGGCAAAAGCGCCTGAGATCCTCCCCCTCCCCTTTTCCTTCACCCGACTTGGAGGCGAAGGGAAGGGAGAGGGGGAAAGAATGGATCCCAGGTGCTTCTGCCTGTCAGAGGGTGATGTCAGGGTGTGTGGCATATGCTAATAAGTTATGCTAATGAGCTCCTGCAGCTCTTTTTCTACGAAATGAACCCTGCCTACAACCATCTGGGAATTAGCTTCTGATGGCTGCCAGTGATCTATTTCCATGAACAAACAGGATAAGACTGCAGCCAGCCAAACAGTTGATTATGTGGCTGCCTGATCACCACTAGCAAACAGGACCTGAGCTCAGCCACCAGGTGTTTGAGCATCCCTAGTGTTCACTGTTTTGCCACATTAACAAAGGGAGGGAGGATTGGGGAAATGAATGGATACATACTACAATTTCATGGGATACGTTCTACATTTCATGGGACACATCCTGTGATTTGTGGCAATTGTATGGATCCATGCACGGCCCATACAGATTGAACTGCTGATCATACCAGCCCATAGTAAATACCTACTTAGTTATGAAGCCAGTAGATGGACTGTGAGTACTTCCCAAGTGGTAATTTATCACAGTGTCCTTTTCTATAACTTTCTAGCCAAGTGAAGACAATGAATTTTATGTTATCTTAGGTTTCGTTAGATTTCTTGTTGGGTAAGATGTGTGGAACTTGTCATCACACTGTGGGTGGGAGGACTGACTAGTTCCACTAAACAATTATGTTTGTTTTAAAAAAAATAATCTTATATTGAATATATAATTAATTCATGCGCCAATGTGTATTGAGCCTTTAGTGAAAATATTTTAGTCTCCCTCTAGACATCTACAGCTATGAAGTCAAAGCAGGTCCCTCAAATTCACTTCAACTTTCACTTCATTCAAGGTTTGGGTGCAATTTAAAGATGCACATCTCCCACCTCAAGAAATTATGTTAAATCTCTACAAATGCTTAACATAGGCCTTCAGTCATATGAACTCTTCCTCTTAGCTCATATTTTCTGTTTTGGAAAGTCCAATATAGCATCATTATCCAACCCGCCCGAGCACTGGAATTCGTGTACTAAGCTGCCAGTCCCCTGCTGGGGTGGGGGCTCCTCTACTCCCAGGCACCACCCCCTGCTGTTGCTAATCAGCTGGCGGGGGGGGGGAGAATGGCATGAAAAAGGGGCATCCTGGTGCACTGTCACTCCCTGTGCACTTGGAAGTGATGTCAGCTCACTGCCCAGGGCGATGGGGGTGCTCTGGTATTTGGGCAAAAATCTATGGTAAAAAGGGGTTTGCCATAGAGTTTTGCCAAAATACCAGAGTGTCCCTGTTGGCACCAGCAATGCGCTAACATCACTTCCAGAAAAGGCAGGAAATGACATTGCCAGCCTGGGCCTCCTCTGCCACCAGTAAATCCTCCCTGGCAACCCTATTTGTATTTCATTCACTTCATCAGTGGACATCACACAAGGCTGCTACAACTGCATATAAATATTAGGATACTGGTTCTAAGCCTAGTTGCCCAGTAGATATTATCTGCACTGTGAACTAAGCAATGTGAACTAAAATTAAAGCAAATGAAAACACTATGGGGACGTTATGTGCTTCTAACATAATGACATTATGTTCTTTTAACATAATGACCAACTTTATAAAATGTACAGCAGTGCTTAATTATTATTAATGCCTTGTCAATGCTTAATTTCCAGCTTTTTAAAACCCTTGCATAACACTGTAAAGTAGAAATAAATTTCAGGTTAACTTATTGAAACGAGGACATGGTGGTTATAATTATACATTAAAATACTTTCTATTACAGCTCCTTTAACAATATCTTGCATAGGTCTGCATATCTTGTAACCTTTCAGGTTTAATGCAGTTTGGTAGTTGTGTATAACCTAACCTGGCACTCAATGAATCACTTGCTTTTGTTGTTTGTTTGGCAAAAATGGGAGAGGGAAATACTTGGAAGGCGAGGATACATGGGTTGTACTGGGTTTGGTGGGCCTCAGGTTCTGTAGGATTGTGGTCTTCTACCTTACTAGAGCACTGAGTGACAAGGCACATGAAAGTTAGCTTGGTCTGGCATAAAGGGAGCTTTTGGGAGTACAGCATGGGGGAGGGGCATTGCATAAGGTTGCCAACCCCAAACTGGGACATTATTGGAGTTTGGGGGGTGGAGCCGGGGGGTTGAGGGAAGGGAGGGACATCAGTGAGTAGATGAGCAGAGGAATGGGGGGGAACTTACCAAAAGCAGGAGGGAGGCCAAGTTGATGTTGCAGCAATGTGTCTACATCACTTCTGATGTGACCTGGAGGTGACATCATCACACAGCACCATCAGGGTGATGCTCTGGTATTTGGGCAAAAACTCTATGGTAAATTTGGCTTCTACCATAGAGTTTTCACCCAAATACCAGAGCGTTGCCCTGACATCACTGGTGTGATGAAGTCACTTCCAGGTCACATTGGTTCCCAGCCTCCAGGTAGGACCTGGGGATCTCCCATTTTTACAACTGATCTCCAGCTGACAGAGATCAGCTCCCCTGGAGAAAATGGCTGCTTTGAAAGGTGGACTCTGTGGCATTGTACCATGCTGAGGCCCCTCCCCTCCTCTCCCCAAACCCCACCCTCTCCTGGATCCACCCCCAAAGTCTCCAGGTATTTTCCAACCCAGACCTGACAACCCTATCTGAGTAAGTCCCCCCTGCAAACCAGCCGATTGGTGGTGGGGCAGCGGGGCCTTGTGGCAGGGGACTTGCACCTCTACCAGGGGGTCTGACAACCCTATCAGTGACGTATATGGCATTAATAGCATCCACCCTCCAAAGCAGACATTTCTTTCCCACGGGAACGGATCTCTGTACTCTGGAGATCAATTGTAATTTTGGGAAATCTCTGGGCCCACCTGGAAGATAGCTGTCTTCTGTACTTTTTCCAGCTCTGTAATGTCCTTTTTGAGACACAATGACCAGAACTGCACACTGAATTCCAAATGAAACTGCAACATAGATTGTCCAGGATTGGGAAGCCCACACCCACACTTACTGAGGCTGGCAGATGGGGGAGGGGGACTGCTGGCCACCCAGTGGATCCAGCAGTGTGGTTTCATCCCCATTGTGCCCCAAAGAGAAGCTGGGGTTCAAAGGAGCAGAGGTACGAATAAAGTTGCAAGGCTCCTTTCAGGAATAGGCACCTAGTAGCTGGACCTGTTGCCAGCAGGCCAACAGGCCTAGAATATGACCAGGGAATGTTTGCTGTTTATGACTCTGGTTGCAAAAACAGTAAAGACAGCAATAACGACCAGGGAAGTCCCCAGCAAAGGATCAAGCCACCCACCCATCTGAAGTCTCAGTGGAATACTCACTCTTGTGGGATTTCCCTGGGACTTCCTCAATGGGTGGGGCTCCAGTGACTCCTTTGAAAGGAGCGACAGCAAAAGTACTTGCTTGGGCTCTCTCAGTCAGGCTGTGCAGCAGCTCAGTGTGGGAGAGAAAGGATGTGAAGCATGGCTTTAGTCCCATCCTCTCCCAGTGCTGAGGCCACAGAGACTTCCTACAAAGAGCACTGGAGAGTGCCCAGCTTCAGAGGGTCAAGCCTAGCAGCATCAGCTACTGACAAACCAGGGTGTGAGAGACTCAGTTCATTTCCTAGCAGGGTTACCAACCTCCAGGTGGTGGCTGGAGATTTCCTGTTATTATAACTGATTTCCAGGTGACAGAGATCATTTCACCTGAAGAAAATGGCTGCTTTGCAAAGTGGACTCTGTGGCACTATACCCCACTGAAGTCCCTGCCCTCCTTAAACACCACCGTCCTCAGGATCCACCCCCGGAATCTCCAGGTATTTCCCAACCCAGTGCTGGCAACCCTATTTCCTAATCATCCACAGCATAGGGTTTGCCTTTTTCTCTGCTGTGGCACACTGGGCTGACATTTTCATTGAGCTATTCAGCCCAAGATCTCACCAAGTTAAGCAAACTGATGTAGATCAGCCACTAATAAACAAGTTAGCTCCCATACTAGTCTCCTTATTTGGGGTATTGTCACTAGGCAAGTTCATGTTTTTGTTTTTCTTGGAGGCCAAGTATTTCCCCCCCCCCCTCATGTTTTGTCCCTCACATGATACTCATCAATGATGGCTATAAAATTCAAATATACACATCATTCAGTGGAACAACAAAAAAGGAGATTTCTTTGGGGGGGGCTGGGTAAAGACAGGCAGAAAGGCAGAGATTGCACAGTGAGTTTCTAGCTGACGTTTGCTGAAAGTAGAAGTGTAGGTTTCGAGGAAGGGCTGCAGAATTTGTCCTCTGGGGATCTGGCGCAGGCACTGCCATCTGCTTCTAGGAGTATATTTGCCTCTTGTGTGTTCTTCTGATATACTTGTAAGTGAAATAACTGTTGCTCACTAGTCTCCTGTGTTCTCCTACAAAAGGAACTAAATTCTGCTTATAATGCATAGGAATGCATAGGAATGCAGGGTGCATGTAATAAAAACATGTGCGTATGCAGATCCTAAGAGAATTTCTAGAAAGCTTCTCCAAAACTTCTCCAAAAGGCAAAAGGGACAACAATTTACCTTGGGGCAGGACTGCTGAGAAGAGGACACCAGTGAAAAAAAAGCATTCTGAAGTTCCTACATTTCCATAGGAGCCCAGAAAGCTAGGCAAGACACCACTGATGTCTGGCCATAAATTCAGTGGACACTTTATTGTGGGGTAGAGAAGCAGGAAAGACCATCTTTCAGACTAACCTCCTTCACAAGGTGTTATGACGACAAGGAGCGGGGGAGCATGGAGGGAGTGAAATAAATGGGAGCAATAGAATGAAAAAAGCCAATTGGTAGCCTGTTCACACTAACCCTAGATTGGAGGTCCAGAGGAAGGATTTGACTGGGGGTTAGAGCAGGCCTGTAGCCTGCATGGGGCCCATGGGGCCCGGCCTCCCACTGGTTTTGCGGGGCCCCTCCCTCCCGATCCTCTGCTCCCCCCCCCCCCCCCCCCCGCCCCCCCCCGCCCCCCCCCCCCCCCCGTCAGGCCGGTAGCCTGCATGGGGCCCATGGGGCCCGGCCTCCCACTGGTTTTGCGGGGCCCCTCCCTCCCGATCCTCTGCTCCCCCTCCCCCCCATCGCCGCCGC
>NW_015176455.1:1343569-1343778 GCF_001447785.1 Gekko japonicus | reverse complement strand
GTCTCTGTCTATTTATCTGTGTCTGTCCATCTTGTCTGTCTATATCTTTCTTCCTATCTGAGCTTGCTTCAGCGAGGAGGGCAGGGAATTAAATAAATAAATAAAAATCGGTGTCTTTCTGTCTACCTGCCTGTGTTGGTCTGTCTCTCTGGCATCTGTCTCTGGCTGTCCATCTGTCTGTCTACCTGTGTTGGTCTGTCTGGCCATCT
>NW_015176455.1:1292815-1343525 GCF_001447785.1 Gekko japonicus | reverse complement strand
CGCGGACTCTAATCTGGGAGAACCGGGTTTGAGTCCCCTCTCCTTCACTTGCACCTGCTGGGTGACCTTGGGTCAGTTACAAGTTCTTTCAGAGCTGTTCTTGAAAGGGCAGTTCTGGAAAGAGCCCTCTCAGCCCACCTACTTGCACAGGCAGTGTTCCCTCTAAGCTGAGTTAGTGTGAGCTAGCTCAGTTTTTTAGCCTCTAGCTCACACCTTTTTGTCTTGGCTCAGGAAGGAGGGCTCCAGAGCAAACTAATTTATGCTGTAGCCAAATCGCTCCCTCACAACTTTAATGGCAGTAGCTCACAAAGTAGAAGTTTTGCTCACAAAACTCCACAGCTTAGAGGGAACATTGGTGGTGGGCCCCCTGAGAAAAACATGGGCCCCCTGAGCAAAAAGTTGTTAGCTACAGGCCTGGGTTAGAGGCAGCAGCCCCCAGGTTCCAGTGTGGGAGAGGAACGAGAAAACAAAGATTGGCCCAGTAACAGCACACACAATCCCTTTTCCACCAGTCTCACTGTCCCCCTCAAATAACTGCCAACAAGCCTTGTTCCTAAGGCATTTGACATTCCACAAGCTGTGGGAGCCAAGGTCCTCGAAGTACACAGGAGCTGACTGTAGAAATCATGCTATGACATAGGAAAGAAGGCAGCATCTTATACAACAGGTCATTAATAAAAACTGTGCTGAAGCCTTCAGTGCAGATACTGCTCTATCAAGCTTTGCTGAATCACGTGCTCATGCTTTCTCCCAGCTGGAAACAGTTACAGATAGTGATTTCTTTCTTTCTTTGTCATTCATCACACAGATGCATATCATTATCACAGAGAATGAGATTCTTCTGTAACCTTTTATTTCCCCTCCCTGTTTTATGCATACTGTGGGACTGTAAAAACTTCACTAAATGTAACTGTACCTTCAAAAGGCCTTGTTAAACCCATCACTCCTCTTGTAAAAAAAAATGGTTACAGACCTCCTGGGTTAAGTCGCATCCATACATTTTTGCCAGATTGCGTTGTCAGAAATCAGAAGCCTACCTGTACAGGGTTACTATATGAGGAAGGCTTTCCCTGTTGAATTTCTTCTGCAGTAAGCATCGCAGCTCTGCCAGAAAAAAGGAGGCAACTCCCATCACAGGATTAGCCCAACTCATGAAGTGGCTATAAACCAGGGCTTTTTTTGTAGAAGAATCCCAGCAGGAACTCATTAGCATAATAGACCACACCCAACAGCAGAAACTCATCAGCATATTAAGTCACACCCCTGACAGCGCAGCTCATTAGCCTATTAGGCCACACCCCCATGCCTTCCCTTGGCTTGCCTGGGCGTCCTGCGGGCAAGCTGGCCCTTGGACAGGCTGGGGAAGGCACGGGGAGGCATTTAAATGCCTCCCTGATCCTTCCAGGGGGCCCCCTGGCACACCAAACCTCGGAGTCGCCGGGGGGGCACTCTCCAGGCCTTCCCTCTGTAGCCAGGCACACAGAGGTTTTGGCTGTAGTGGGCATGGCCAACTCTGAAGCCAGCCGGAACTCCGTTCCTGTCCGTTCCTGTCCAAAAATAGTCCTGCTATTAACTATGACAGATAAAACCCCTGTGTTCAGAGATGCTTTCATTATATCTAATGCTCAACATGGTCTCAGATGTGGATTTAAAAGTCTTGCAAAATCTGTCCATGTATAACTGGGGACGTCTTCTAAAAATCTGGGGAAATCCCAGCTTTACAGGAAATAGGTTTTTTTAATTATGACGGAAGGTTAAAATTGCCCTTAAAAGGGAGAATGCCAACTGAAACCTCATGAAATCTTTTGAGATCACAAATTCAGGTGGGTAGCAGCAGAACAAAGCCCTGTGGCACCTTTAAGAAAAAGTTTTATTCATGGTCTAAGCCTTGGAAGGCCAGATAATGAACCTGAAGTTACATTGAAATGGAAGTTACCAGTCCATACATATAGGTGGAAGGTGAGCAGCAGATTAGCATACAGCATACTAAAGTTGCATCTGTCAACAAGCCTGATACAAGATAATAAGTGTTAAACTGCCTCAGTGGTAACAAATGAGGAACAGAAGTTAGAATATTTATTTATTTACAGCCCACCTTTCTCCCCAAGGGAGATCCAAAGTGGTGTACATCGTTCTCCTCGCCTCTGTTTTATCCTCATAACAACCCTGTGAGGGAGGATAGTATGAGAGTACATAAAGGGCCCAAGGTCACTCAGCAAGCTTCCATGGCAAAGTGGGGAGTTGAACCTGGATTTCCCAAGTCCTAGTCTGACATTTTAGCCACTACACAAGTTTAGCTTCTATTGCGAATAGCATAGGGGGAGGGTCTGGAGATAACCTGGGCCAGGATATTCCAATTCCTTTCATTTTTGGCCACGGGGTTCCCAAAATCATCCTGAAGCCGGTGGCCAGTTTTGAAATTCCTGGTTTTATTTTCTGATGAGTTATGCCTGCCACAAATGGACAAACAGATGGGCATGCAGATCCTTTTTTATTATAGATGCATGATAAAAGCCAGCCAAGTGATTTGTTTTGTTATGATATTTGGTTTGGATAAGCGTCATATGGGGGGGTGCAGATGGAATTTTCGGGGGGGGGATGGTGGCTCTCAGCAGCCCTGGAAAGGAGGGAAAGCTCAACACATGAGTGCAGATAAAGGTAGGCTGGCTGGTGGGTGGGAAGGAAGCAGAAAAAGTGGGAAAGCTACTGAGCTTTCAGAGAAGAACAAGAGGAAAGCATAGGGTGGGAAATGAGATATTCCCCCACAGGTCCTTGCAGGTCTCCTACTTGTATTACTCTAAACTTGCACCATCTGCACTGACATTCATTTTGTTTCACTCAGAAAAACCACATTGGGCTGTATCCGATCCATTATGACTGGACTATGAGAGAACAGCTATCACAGTCACTAATATGTATTGGATACAGGAAGTGAGACTGGATGGACCTTAGTCTGATTGAGCAAGGCAATTTTCATGTTCTTATATTCGTAACCAATTAGCACCAAGCTCCCACAATGTCAGTGGTGATTCGAGGCAGTCTCCTTAATTACAGACAGGTCAAAATCATGGGCTGCATTAAAATATATCGCTCTATTGCCGTGCTTTTGTTTTGGAACGCAGCAAGAGAGGCAGTTGCCAATTATGCTAATCCCCAGTAACCAGGATGGTGAAAATTAATGGGCTCTGCCTGACAACGGGTCAGAGAGCCTTTTAACTTTGTGCCTTGCATTTAACCCACTGACTTTGTAGTGCTGGTGATCAATTCTTTTGGAGAGGAAATTCTGCATTGCACTCTGTTGCGTGGCTGTCGGATGGTGTTCTGTGAAACGGCTTCCAAGAAATGAAGCCTGATTTATTATTTATGGGATAAAACCTCATTATCCCTTATCAGTCTGAAGGCATTATTGGCAAGAAAAAGGAGAAAGCTCACTGCGCATTTGCGTTTTGCATCCTCTGTTTATGGAGGGTAATGCCCAGAAATCTTGACATGAACAACTGTTCTGGGCTAATAATTTGCACTTAAATCTCTCATTGGTAAAATATGATTTTTTTATACCCACAGGTAACAAAAGCTGAGCAGGAGACCATAAGCATTTTTAGAATGCATTGGACCTGTGGCATTTGCTTTCTGTTTACTGTGACCTGAGTATCCCAGAAGGAATTTCACACATTGTACTGAAAACATGTACATTCATGTTGCAATTATCCAAAACTGTTTGTGTGAATTTCTGAACCCCACATTCATTTTGATATGTGGTTGCCAGTTCCCCCTGGCCACTGGTGGGGGGTGGGGAGACAGGGTTGCCAGATCCAGGCTGGGAAACTCCTGGAGATTTGGGGGTGGAGCCTGGGGAGGACAGGGACCTCAGTGGGGTACAGTGCCACAGAGGCCACCCTCCAAAAGCATCCATTTTCTCCATGGGAAGTTATCTATGTAGTCTGGAGATGAGCTGTAATCCTGGGGGGTTCCCAGGCCCCACCTGGAGGCTGGCATCCCTAGTAGCACCCTATAAAATCCAAGGTCCAGTTTGTATGCAGAGCTGTTTGCCTCTTAAATGAATGCGTGTTCAGTTGTAAGAATAACTCAGCATTCATACACATACTGGGTTGCATCTCACAGAAGATTTCTACACATGCCACAGCCCTTGGTCTCATCATACCTAACTAAGGGTTCTGCTCCCAAGCAATTAAAGTACATTCCACATATATTTCCCAACTTAATCTGGAAGATAGTAGCTGATTGTATTCTGTAGTGGAATTTTAATGTTAGAAACTACTGTATTTCTATTAGTATTAATTTACTTTTATACACTTATATATATATATTGTAACAGCGTTCCGTGCGCCTTGGTGTTTAGTCATGCCGGCCACATGACTAGGGTTGCCAAGTTGATCTTCGCCGGAGGGCGCCCCGGCCGGCGTCTGGTGCGCGCGCACGTCAACCAGACATCACCCGGTGCGCATCACCCGGACGTCACCTGGTGCGCGTCACACATCACCCGGATGTCACACTCACATCACCCGGAAGTGATGGGAGGACACTCATTCAGTGGAACAACAAAAAAGGAGATTGCTTGGGGGGGGGGGCTGGGTAAAAGGCAGAAAGGTAGCGATTGCACAGTGAGTTTCTAGCTGAAGTTTGCTGAAAGTAGAAGTGTAGGTTTCTAGGAAGGGCTGCAGAAGTTGTCCTCTGGGGGTCTGGTGCAGGCACTGCCATCTGCTTCTAGGACTATATTTGCCTCTTGTGTGTTCTTCTGATATACTTGTAAGTGAAATAACTGTTGCTCACTAGTCTCCTGTGTTCTCCTACAAAAGGAACTAAATTCTGCTGATAATGCATAGGAATGCAGGGTGCATGTAATAAAAACATGTGCGTATGCAGATCCTAAGAGAATTTCTAGAAAGCTTCTCCAAAACTTCTCCAAAAGGCAAAAGGGACAACAATTTACCTTGGGGCAGGACTGCTGAGAAGAGGACACCAGTGAAAAAAAAGCATTCTGAAGTCCCTACATTTCCATGAGAGCCCAGAAAGCTAGGCAAGACACCACTGATGTCTGGCCATAAATTCAATGGACACTTTATTGTGGGGTAGAGAAGCACGAAAGACCATCTTTCAGACTAACCTCCTTCACAAGGTGTTATGAGGACAAGGAGCGGGGGAGCATGGAGTCTTTCCTGCTCTCCTTGCAGGAAGGGAGTGAAATAAATGGGAGCAATAGAATGAAAAAAGCCAATTGGTAGCCTGTTCACACTAACCCTAGATTGGAGGTCCAGAGGAAGGATTTGACTGGGGGTTAGAGGCAGCAGCCCTCACTTTTTAGCGTGGGAGAGGAACCAGAAAACAAAGATTGGCCCAGTAACAGCACACACAATCCCTTTTCCACCAGTCTCACTGTCCCCCTCAAATAACTGCCAACAAGCCTTGTTCCTAAGGCATTTGACATTCCACAAGCTGTGGGAGCCAAGGTCCTCGAAGTACACAGGAGCTGACTGTAGAAATCATGCTATGACATAGGAAAGAAGGCAGCATCTTATACAACAGGTCATTAATAAAAACTGTGCTGAAGCCTTCAGTGCAGATACTGCTCTATCAAGCTTTGCTGAATCACGTGCTCATGCTTTCTCCCAGCTGGAAACAGTTACAGATAGTGATTTCTTTCTTTCTTTGTCATTCATCACACAGATGCATATCATTATCACAGAGAATGAGATTCTTCTGTAACCTTTTATTTCCCCTCCCTGTTTTATGCATACTGTGGGACTGTAAAAACTTCACTAAATGTAACTGTACCTTCAAAAGGCCTTGTTAAACCCATCACTCCTCTTGTTAAAAAAAATGATTACAGACCTCCTGGGTTAAGTCGCATCCATACATTTTTGCCAGATTGGGTTGTCAGAAATCAGAAGCCTACCTGTACAGGGTTCCTATATGAGGAAGGCTTTCCCTGTTGAATTTCTTCTGCAGTAAGCATCGCAGCTCTGCCAGAAAAAAGGAGGCAACTCCCATCACAGGATTAGCCCAACTCATGAAGTGGCTATAAACCAGGGCTTTTTTTGTAGAAGAATCCCAGCAGGAACTCATTAGCATAATAGACCACACCCAACAGCAGAAACTCATCAGCATATTAAGTCACACCCCTGACAGCGCAGCTCATTAGCCTATTAGGCCACACCCCCATGCCTTCCCTTGGCTTGCCTGGGCGTCCTGCGGGCAAGCTGGCCCTTGGACAGGCTGGGGAAGGCACGGGGAGGCATTTAAATGCCTCCCTGATCCTTCCAGGGGGCCCCCTGGCACACCAAACCTCGGAGTCGCCGGGGGGGCACTCTCCAGGCCTTCCCTCTGTAGCCAGGCACACAGAGGTTTTGGCTGTAGTGGGCATGGCCAACTCTGAAGCCAGCCGGAACTCCGTTCCTGTCCGTTCCTGTCCAAAAATAGTCCTGCTATTAACTATGACAGATAAAACCCCTGTGTTCAGAGATGCTTTCATTATATCTAATGCTCAACATGGTCTCAGATGTGGATTTAAAAGTCTTGCAAAATCTGTCCATGTATAACTGGGGACGTCTTCTAAAAATCTGGGGAAATCCCAGCTTTACAGGAAATAGGTTTTTTTAATTATGACGGAAGGTTAAAATTGCCCTTAAAAGGGAGAATGCCAACTGAAACCTCATGAAATCTCTTGAGATCACAAATTCAGGTGGGTAGCAGCAGAACAAAGCAGCAGAACAAAGTTCGAGCCCAGTGGCACCTTTAAGAAAAAGTTTTATTCATGGTATAAGCTTTCATGTGCACGGACACTTATTCAGTTACATTGAAATGGAAGTTACCAGTCCATACATATAGGTGGAAGGTGAGCAGCAGATTAGCATACAGCATACTAAAGTTGCATCTGTCAACAAGCCTGATACAAGATAATAAGTGTTAAACCGCCTTAGTGGTAACAAATGAGGAACAGAAGTTAGAATATTTATTTATTTACAGCCCACCTTTCTCCCCAAGGGAGATCCAAAGTGGTGTACACCGTTCTCCTCGCCTCTGTTTTATCCTCATAACAACCCTGTGAGGGAGGATAGTATGAGAGTACATAAAGGGCCCAAGGTCACTCAGCAAGCTTCCATGGCAAAGTGGGGAGTTGAACCTGGATTTCCCAAGTCCTAGTCTGACATTTTAGCCACTACACAAGTTTAGCTTCTATTGCGAATAGCATAGGGGGAGGGTCTGGAGATAACCTGGGCCAGGATATTCCAATTCCTTTCATTTTTGGCCACGGGGTTCCCAAAATCATCCTGAAGCCGGTGTCGGGGTGGAGTTCCCCCCGGGGCCCGATCCAGCGGCGCCAGGGGACGGGCCTTTGGGATGGGGGTTTTCCCGCCCCTGGGGGGACTTGGGATCCCTACACATGACCACGGAAATGTCTTCGGACAGCGCTGGCTCTTCGACTTTGAAATGGAGATGAGCACTGCAACCCTAGAGTCGGACTCGACTAGCTTTCGAGCAAGGGAACCTTTATCTTTACCTATATTTGCATACATTAATTTTTATATGGCCATTTTTATTTTATTTTTTCCTTACTGGTTTGTATTCTGGTCATGGACTGTAAATAAAGTATTGATTGATTGATACCTAACTAAGGCTGTGATTTTGAATTGGATTTTGCTAGTTCACACAGTAATCCTAAACAGAGTTATGCTCTTCTAAAACCATTGTCTTCTAATGGACTCTGAAGGTGGAGAGGTTCATAAGCAAAGCATGATAACAACCAAGGAAGTCAACTTTTAAACTGGTCCTCTAGCTGTCCTTTTAATATCAGTTTGGACTGTAGTAAATACCAAGTGGTTTTATTTACTTCCGTGCCAAGAGAAGCTTCAGCTGCCCATTTCCACACATTAAGCCTCTATTAAATGTGATGGGAGTAACTGGTTTAGTCAGGGGTCGTTTCGTAGAAAAAGAGCTAGGGGGACTCATTAGCATAACTCATTAGCATATACCACACCCCCTGACATCACCGGAAGTGTGTCATAAGGCCACACCCCCTGACATCACCGGAAGTGTGTCATAAGGCCACACGCCCCACCCCCAACGGTCCCGGCCACCGCCGGCCTTGCAGCTCCACTGCCGAGCCCCATGAGGGGCCCGGCAGAGGACCTGCAAGGCCGGCGGGAGTACAAGGAAGCACCGCTGTGGCATCAAACTTCCCAGCCTCCTGGGGGGGCGAGGAAGGGGAGGAAACCCTCCCCCAATGCCCCCACCGGTGACTGCGGATTCACTGCCGCTAGCACCGCCGGGCTCCCAGCCACCTTCGGGGAGCTTGCTGCCACTGCCGAGCACACAGCTGCCGTCACAAGAGCGCTCCAGCCTCAGCCCCGAAAATGGCCACTGCACTGCCCGGGCTCTAGTCGTGTAGCCGGCACTCGCTCTGCCAGTGCCGGGAAAGACTGCACGCCAGACTGAGGCAGTGAATGGTGAAGCTCTTGTTGAACAGGCCAGTCCGGAATGCCACAACAGGTTGGGTCTGTGTTGGGGTGAATGATGTATTTTGGGGTGTTTTAGCTCCCCCTCGCCCAGCATTTGTTTCCAGTTTAGTTGGCAGCTTAGTCTGCAGCACATTCCGGGTCGGAGCAGTTATTATTCTGTAGCAGCTCAGCTCAGTTCTCAAATTTCGGCTGCAGGGGCAAGCACAACCTCCTGTATCACCGCCATCTTTTTCTTTATATCTTTCAGCTCCTGTTGCCTGCCCCTGCTCCAAGTGGCAGTGGGGGAGGACTGGTAACATCACCAGCATGACATCACTTCTAGAGAAAATCTAGAAGTCATGGCAGGGAGTTCTAGGAATTGCCAGAAGCTCTATGGTAAACTATAGAGTTCCTGGCAATTCTTGGAACTACCTGCCACCACTTCCAGCTTTTCCCCAGAAATTATGTCATCATACCAGTGGAGACACCCCCCATGTCCTTGCCACCAACCCTTCCCCCATTTGCCAGGCTTGGCTTGGCAATCCTAGTAAATGGGTAGTTTAAACTTTGCATGGCATGGAGGTAAATAACATAATCTGTGTTTTGCTGCCAATCAAACTGACATTAATGAAACAGCTAGAAGGACCAGTTTGAAAGCTGGCAACCCTATATGCACACAGAAGGTCCCAGGTTCTCTCCCCCCACATCAGCCATTAAAATTGAAAGCAAGAAATTGCAAGTAGATAAATAGGTACCACTTCGGTGGGAAGGTAACAGCGTTCCATGTGCCTTGGTGTTTAGTCATGCCGGCCACATGACCACGGAAACGTCTTCGGACAGCGCTGGCTCTTCGGCTTTGAAACGGAGATGAGCACTGCAACCCTAGAGTCGGATTCGACTGGCTTTCGAGCAAGGGAACCTTTACCTTTTTAGGTGATGGGAAAGGTATCTGTCCACAACCCAAAAGACCAGATTCCAGTAAGAAGAACAGGAAAAACTGTCCTTGAAAGATCAATAATTTGGCTCAGAATAAGGCACTTCCATATATTCATATGCTGCTGTTTCAAGAACTTACAAATTTTTGACCAAAGGTAGGAATAGGAAAGAACTGCAGTCTGCAAAAAAGAAGAATCAAGAGTTTTCTCCTTTCCTGGTGGGGACATCTGTTAACAATTTGTTGATAAAAGAGGAATTCCCTGGGTGTAGCTTTTATTCTCCCAGAGTCACCATGATAGAAAAAGCTGTACCTGGTACATTTACCTTTGCCCTAGGAGCATCTGTGAGATGATGGTACAGCTGCCTGTGCAACCTTCCCCATCTCCTTTTCCCATAGATTCCATATATTTTGCTGTCACTTTGGAGATCTGCCATATATCACTTGCCATATTTCTGGACCCTGTTTTGATTCTGAAGATTTAAAAAAGATATAGCACTGTGAAAATGCCAGTAATCTTATAATTGTTCAGGCTAGCAGCAGTATCCCAGTGGACTCCGAAATTGTTCAACTGTTAAAGAAAACGTACTTGTTTTCATGGTTGGCATGGAAATACATTCCCAAGATGACAATGAGATTAAGAAAAAATGTCAGCTATGGGCAGCAAGGGAACAGGATGCCTTCCGAAGCACTTCAGGGAGTTCTTGAGAACCAGCACCATTCTTCAAAGCAATCAGACAGCCTGGCAGATCTGTGATGTCTTTAGGTGGCTACGAGCATCAATGTTGCATTACATGGAATCTCAATGAGAATGCTGCAGTCCCCTTTTGAAGAGACTTGCAAGAGTATAGGTAGATATCTGACAGATTAGTCATAGCCTATGGGTCTATATAGATTTATGCAACTTATCCTTAGGTGAATCATACATGTGTGCACAAACTCATTTGCTCATTTGTCTGTCATGATACCTGACTAAGAATGTATGGATATGCCCTTTTGGTTTCTTTTTGTATTACGCAATTTTTCACTGTTAGTGTCTCCTGATTTGTTTCTTTCTTTTACGGCATTTTAAAACCATTTTCCTTCCATTTTAATACTGTTACACACAGTTGCTGCAAAAATCACTTGTTAAAATGCATAACAGGAAAAAATCGGCATGAAGAAAGAGAAAATGGTGCACCTGTGAACAGACTGGAGTCAAAAAGGAGAAAGCAAAGCAACGATATTTGAATTAAGACAGTGGGCTTGTGAGATTTGGCAGCATCCCTCATGCGAGAAGACTGACATGCACTGTGCATGATTAAAAACTAAGATTCTGAGATCATCTGAGTGGTGTCTCAGCATGATCATCAATCAAATCCACTTTCTTAGAAGGTATTGTGATCTACAATTAGTTTATCCCTGAGTAATTTGTCTTTGTCCACTGAAGCTGAGTGGAGTAAAGATGCTACAGATCTGTATGCAGAATCTCAGTGAGACATTATGACTGGATCCTCTCTTGTCAACACTCCTTGTGAAACCCCCTTTTTTGTATTGATCAACAGTATATAGACATTTTCCAAAATGTTAGTTTGGATGCTAGCATTAGAGTGTTTCTCGATTAATGGCCTAGATGCCTGGCTTAATTGTGCATGGTTCCAAACTAAAAAACATAGAAATTTTTAAAAGCATGATTACCAATTACAACTGAGGCCACCAAAGTTCGCACATACCAGGCTTGGATGGAAAACTGGCAGCTCATAAAGGCCATCTTTATTCCAAGGAGATAATTACAGCCCTAGGAGTTCTCTGGTTTGGATTGTAAACCAAGATAAAGATAAAACATCTGTTCTGTTCCTCTCCGTGCCTCCCTGTCTTATTTATGGGTCTCATGGTATCATCACAGTCAGAGATGTCTCTCTAGAGGCCTCCATGCGAAGTCACTGTACCAGTCTCCCTGGGTATTTTGAACACTGCTGAGGTAGTGTCTTATATGCTAGGAAAGGTAGTTGGAAAGGTATTTTCCTCACAATTCCTGAATACTTACTATGAATGTCAGCAACCCTGTAAAATAAAACCCCAGGGTTCTTAGCATCAGGATATTAACAGGAGTGTTGTGGGGTACACCATTCACTTTTTTAAAGCTCAGCTTGCTGAACCCAATTCCAAAGCTTATTTAGAATATGTATTGTTCACCCAACACTACATATTACATACCGATTTAGTCTAAATTAGCACTTATAATTGATGTCCATTTACACCATGAACAGTAATGACTCATCATCTAAAAATGCGAAGGGGCCTTGAAAACCTACCTGGGTCCCTTCCAAATTGGACCCTGGCTCCTCCAGAATTTGAACCTGATTCAGAAGGAGCTCAATTCTGAACCAACAACCTCTACTGGTTGCCATCCCCACCCAGGTTTGCCAACTTCAGGTTGGAAACTCCTGAAGATTTGAGGGTGGGGACTGGGGAGGGAGGGGTTAGGGGAAGGGAGGCAGCTCAGCAGGGTATAATGGCACACAGTCCACCCTCCAAAGCAGCCATTTTCTCCAAGGGAACTGACCTCTGTAGTCTGGAAATCAGTTGAAATTCTGGGAGATCTCTAGGACATCATGACGTACAGTCCACCCTCCAAAAGTGCCATTTCCTCCAAGGGAATGAATATCTAGTCTGGCGATCTGTTGCAATTCTGGGACATCTCCAGGCCCCACTTGGAGTTTGGAAACCTTAAGAAGAGAGCCAATGGAAAGTTATTCTGTGCAGAAGGGCAAGTGTCTAGTTGTCAGGAAGCCTATACTTTAAACATGCATGGAGGGTGGATTCTATGGCATTGTACCCCTCTGAGGTCCCTGTCCTCCCCAGGCTCCACCCCCAAATCTCCAGGAGTTTCCCCACCTGGAGCTGGCAGCCCTACCCCTCATCCCTCGCCAGTAGCCAGGGATGACTTGGCAACCCCAGGCCAGTTCTAGGGTCAGAAGCTCCAGGTTGGGAAATACCTGGAGATTTGGGGGGTGGAGCCTGAGGAGTGTGGAGTTTGGGGAGGGGAGGGACTTCAATGGGGCATAATGTGATAGAGTCCACCCTCCAAAGCAGCTCTTTTTTGCAGGTGAACTGATCTCTGTTGCCTGGAGATCAGTTGTAATAGCAGGAGATCCCCAGCTACCACCTGGAGGTTGGCAGCCCTAGCCAGTTCTGGTTCTTCCATGTCTCTGCTCTTTGTAATTCCCATCTATTTACTAATCAGGCTGCTATTGCTCATCCTTTCTCTTTCTTTAATTAAGGATCGACTTAATTGCACAAATTAGCACACACATGCCCTTTTTTCCCTTTTTGTGCAAATTTGCAATAACTGTTCCAATGCTTGTTGCTATGACTGGAGAATTTAGGAACAGCCACAAATATGCTGTTTTCATTCCTGGAAATGAACATCACAACTGGTTACTTCATCCCTAGTTATTACCTTATCATGAATTCTGTTTGTTTGTTTGTTTTTATGCCACTAACCAATTAGAGCATGCTCTGTTATTGCATTCAATGAGACCATGTTCCTAGGGCACCTGCAGACTCTTACCGATCATTCAAAAAACATTAACTTATCTTTTTGATCATAATATATTACTTCAGCATTCCACCTAGTGCAAGGAGGGAAAGAATCTCTTCAGTCCCATTGCCCGTGTAAACTGCTATGGGAGACATCCATAAAATGGTCTCCTAGAAGAGCTACACAGCACCAAAGGTGGGAGGACAGTTGGGCTGAATCATTTATCAAAGCATTAATCAAGCGTGCAAGAGTTTCCTGTTGCGAGCTAGGCCCTGTCAGCTTGAAATATTGGAGTGAGGGAGTTTTTAAAGGCCCTGCAAAACATATGCTTGGTCAAGGGGGAAAAATTAAAAAATGTCATCCTCTGATTAATAACATTGATCTTTTTTTGATTGTGTACAGTGGAGTTTTTTTTCAATCCGCCCTCCTTTTTTTGTTCTGCCTGAACAGCTAGAGTTCAAAAGAGTTCAGTAAATACATGCAGGGATAAACTCATATTAGTATGAAAGGATATTGGCAGACAGCAAATAGTGATAATAGGACTCTTTTGTGGATGCCAGAGAGGCGGGCATTCCCTCAAGCAATGCAAAGGATGCAATCGAGATGAGCAAAATAATTGAATGAGGTAGAAACCTCATACATCAAATTTATTCATATAGAACTGTATTTCTTAAAGGAAATCCCCTGACATTGAAAGGAGAAATAAACCAGGGGTACCATACTTGGTGGGGTGTGGGGAGAAAGTCAAAAGGCCCATTCATAGATACACCAAGTTTAAATGGCAAGCAGGAAGGGGAGGGGGGAGGAAGGGAAGAGGAAAGAAGAAGAAACTAAAAGGAAAAAAGTGGAACAATGCACGGTGTATTTCAACATACGGTGTATGTTGCCAACACAGATCAAGCCATCCCACATACAAGAAACAGCCCTTCTTATTGGGATTGGTGCTTTTAGTTGGCATACCCAACGCCAAGGTCCGTTTCACTGCATGCAGAAGTAGTATATATGTAGAGATGTAATACAGATATGCTATTTTTATTTGTAGTTTATCTAAGTGCGTCTGTGTGTGTGTGTGTTGGGAACCTGTTTTCCTTGTTAGTTTCTATGTTTTGTTTCTTTCATACCATTCTATACAACTTATTTTTTGCATTTTTATGCCATTCATACAGTATACCCCATTTTAATAACATTCATATAGGAATCAAATTTAATGTCAGTTTTATTCCAAGGTTGTTATGTTGGCTTGGGAAAAAAATAACTATGATCACATCCCAAGTACCATAAAAGAAGCTCTAACTTTAAAATCAAACCAGAGTAGTCATGAAATGTGGTAACATTCTTGCATATATTTATTTACCATGTTTTTCTGAACTTCTTCCTAAAAGCTGAGTATTCATTATTCTTCCTATTTTACCCTGGGAGGGGGCTGGGACTTGGGAGGTGGTTTATATAGAGAGATCATGTTTGACTCAAGGACACCCCAAGAGCTTCATAGTTGTGCATGGACATGAATGTAGGTTACCACCATCATTGTCCAACCACAACACTTAACTGGTTCTCTTAGCAGTCCTAAGGAATAATCATAAATGATCTGAAGCCTTTTCACAGGACACTGCTGAAGTAAACATGTTGATCTGGTGAAAAGGGTACTGTGGAATCCGACTCAAAAAGGCTTGCAAGATATGGGAAAAATCAGAGTTTAATGGTTATAACCATGAGATGGGAGGTAGAAAAGCCCTGGTCCAGTCTCAGCCATGAGTTGCTTGGATGACCATATGCAAACCTTTTTATAATAATGTGAAAATAATATAGGTCTGTCCTACAGAGTTGTCATCAGGCCTTCCAAAATTTGATCTCAACAGATTTCGTTCAAGGTTGACTTTAAAAAGTCTATGCAGCCTGGGCTTGGTATGCTTAAACCAACACCTTTTCTTGTACACTGTCTGGACAAGCCCTGGTTCACATCCCATTTCCTCTGCATTCAGATGTCACGTTCAACTGGCATTAAGTCTGAATGCAGACAAACCTAGTTTGTTGTTGGACTTATGCACACCTTGTTCCTCCCTCCTTTCTCTTCTTATATGGAGAATCCTAGCTAGAAAATAACTCTAGTTACCCATGACAGGAAATTCAGATGTGCGATTAACCAGAGTTGGTTTCCCATCTCACTAATGAGAATTCTAAGATAGTTTTTAAGCTATGTTAAGAGTTTTGGTTTGTCGGGAAACCTAACTTCAGAGTATTGATATAGGAGAGGCTTGTGTGTTTATCTTGCACAATAATATAGAAAGTCAAGAGACTTTGGGAAACAGGAATACTCAGGGCTGAGGAATGAGGGGTTCAGAGGGTCAAGAAGGAAACAAGGGTGGAATTTCACATATTTATTTATATAATATTGCATGCATGTATTATTTAGTAATATGATAATAAGAAGAATTATGTGTTGTCAAGTCACAACCAACTCATGGCGACCCCAGAAAAAAGGGGTTTTCAAATATAGAGACAACCAGAGGTGGTTTGCCATTACCTTCATTTATGTAACAAACCCTGTCTTCCTTGGTGATCTCCAATCCAACTACTAACCATGGCAATCCTGCTTTGCTTCCAAGCTCTGGTGAGATCAGGTTAGTATCCATATATGTCTGTGTGACCACATATTTAGATTCATTTATCAATCAATGTCCCAGGTACATCTGCAGCTTTGGAGTTTTCTCAAGAAATATTCCCACCCAAAATAGACACTTCAAAACAACTTTTTTTGCTGTTAAAATAAAGAATGAAGAAAATTCCAACTGCAGAATATTATTGTTTATTGGAGAATCCACATCTGTACATTTTTTGACAGAAATTTCTTGGGGCTTTTCATCGCTGTGCCAGATTACTGTCAGAAAGGACATGGAAAACATAACAGCTAAACTGAAATCCTGCACAATTTATGGCATGTCATCTATGACATCTGTGTGAGGAGATTCCAATATTATCTGCCAGTCAATTTAGCTAAAATAAATACTGGCACAAGCAATTTGCCTCAAAAAATGTGGAGTGTTGAATGAGGATAGCTTAGCTCCACAATGTGACTACAGCAGATAGAACTGTTTCTCCCTCTCTCATAATATTAGAATTTAGGCATCTAATATTTGTGGCCTGGTGTGCTGTAAATTCCTCTTTTTGTACCTAATGTGTAATACATTTATAGCATTGCTGACAAGAGATGTAGTTATGGCCACTGGCTTAGATGGTTTGGAAAAGGGGTTAGATAAATTCATGGGGGATTTTTATGAATAGTGATTAGATATAATGGCTAAAAGGAACTTCCATGGTTAGAAATAGTATACATTTGAACAGTAATTGGGGTAAAAGCACAAGGAGGACTATAATATTTTTGCTTGCTTCTAGGTTTCCTGGGGATGTCTAGTTGATCATTGTTGGAATCAGGATCTAGGACCTAGTGTGATCCCAGGAACACTTTCAGGGTAAAAGGCCCACTGAATAGACCTGAATAGGACTCTGAGTAGACCTACTTAGATGGTCTCTTGGGCTTTTCTTATTTGTTATAGCTTGTATAAGTATATATTTACCAACCAGATGGTGTAAGTACCACATAAATTTCTTTATATGTAACCATCAGTGGTTTGACGGAACAGTGGACAAAATATTACTGAAATATTGCATACAATTAAAATGATGTATAGTTTTGAAAATCACACAGATGATCAAAAGCAAACCTTTTGTCAGCAAAATACTAACAGTTCTAATTCTTGGAGTCATAATTTAAGAATAAACTAGTTGCCTTACTAGCCCAGGAGCACAAAGTTCAGTGCTTTGTCTACCATAGTAGCCAGCCAATCACCTGCTAAGCTTTGGACCCCTGGTGATTATTCCCAGCTGCACCGATAATTCTGATTATTATTGTTATGAGATGTACAAAATCAATGGTACATGTTCTTAATGTACTTTGCCTTTTTCAGTGTAACCTTGAATTCATACAATGACAGACCTTTGCCTCCCCCTTACTGAAATCTCCCTGACGACTGAATCCAAAATGGCACAAGAGCACCAGTCAATCACAAAAGGGCTAGCAATACTGGAGAAGATCAGCCACTGGAGCCATTATTTGGTCAGAACTACACATGAGGTTCTGTTTTTGAAGATACTGAAAATTGAATGTGGGATTCTGCAGAGACAAAAGAACCCCCCCCCCCCAAAAAGATATGTGGTTGGATCCAAATAGCTTTTTCACTGAATTTCATTTATTTCCCCATCTTATTACAGCTCCCATCCCACATGGTTTTTGCCCACAGAGATCCTATGGTCCTCAGCATTGCCTTTTTGGTGATCAAAGGGAAAACTCTTTTTCATTTTACTTAGGATCCAACCCATGATGTGGTCACAGAGCACAGAGTTGGAAGCTTAACTAGGGAGGTTGTTAAGTGAGCTTCTTACAAATATTAACACTGATAAGAAAATAGCTTTCTTTCTAAAGACAAATGAGCCCTTTCCCCCTCTATAAAAGAGAGATAAGAAGAAAATTATGAGAGTATATACAGCCCAAATGGCCAATTAACTAAATATAGAGCTATTTAGGTAATTGCTAAATATTCTGCAGTGCCTACATTAGTCACATCTTTGGAATGGAATTTTAACTGGTTTCATTTTGGTGAATATACTGAATATTTTGAGGAAAAGAAGCCCTTCTAATTATTGGGGAGATTACTGTGACTGTTCGGCATGTCGTTTACTTCTGAACCACACAACAAACAGTGTTGCTCTCCAGTGCAACCAGCCCCTGCTGCTCCACCAATGTGTTATTTTGTTAATCACTGTGAATGAACTTGGAAACAATACAGAATACCCACAAACAGAAGGGTTCACAGGCTACCATATGCATCAGTGTCTCAATGATGTACAGTATGCAGTTCAGATCACATTGACCTGGGGGGGGGGGTTGTGTGTTTATGTGCATGCCTGGAAGTCATGGCGACATCTGGCAACCCTTAGTGGGGTTTTGTCATTTCAGAGAGGTGGATTGATTGCCCTTCTCTGCATCCCAAGCCCTGGTATTCCTTGGAAGTCTCCCTTCCAGTTACTTGCCAGGGTCAGCCCTGCTTAACTTCTGAGATCTGATGAGATCGGCTTGCCTAGGCTATCCTGGTAAGAGCTATGGAACATGCCAAATATTGAACCCCGAGGAAAATCTGGTTCTCTCACATAATTCATGTTGGTAGGTGAAACCATCCTTGCCCGAGTGACCCCAGAGAAAAACTGTTGGCAGGGGGTGCCCCAACAAGGGCTTCACTAAATTTCACCCTTTTCAGCTATCGAACAGGAATTTTGATGGGATAGATATTTGTTCCTGAAAAGCAAGTTGATTTTGTGAATATGCACCTTTCCTTACTGCTATTGAATACCATTGTTTTCCCCAGCTTCTTCCTTTCCCCAAAATTGGTCACAATGGCAATTCCACTAAAAGGGGATCATGATGATGTCATAATGCTGAGGCTGATGTGATGTGCTCAGATAACAAAAATTGATTTTGTGAATATGCACCTTTCCTTACTGCTATTGAATACCATTGTTTTCCCCAGCTTCTTCCTTTCCCCAAAATTGGTCACAATGGCAATTCCACTAAAAGGGGATCATGATGATGTCATAAGGCTGAGGCTGATTTTGATTTTCAGCCTTAAATGGCTTAGGCCAAGAGGACCACCTCAACCTGTATCTACTAACATGAGACTTTTTTTGGACATTTTTAATTGCTTTTAAACTCTACACGCTACGAAGTATAAGGGTAAGGGATATTCTAAACTAAAATACAGAGTAAGCAAGGATCATATAACAATCTATACATCAATTTCTTGGTAAATCCCTATTGTTTAGTTTTTAAATGGAGATTAGCTATTAATATTATTAATTCAAATACAAGCAAAATTATCCATAGTGAGTGCATCTTAGTATTTCAAATATTAATAAAAAAGCAATATATTCAGAGTTGAGCTATTTATCGGTTTTCTTTCCTCTACGTTTGTTTTTATCAAAGGGCAGCTTAATTTTAAGAGGTTTAGGAGCTACTTCTCCTATTTCTGATTCAGAGCCCAGAGTTCTTTCTGAAGAACTACTCGATGAACTACCTACTGCTTCTGGATCCGTGTTTGCTGTTATCTTCTGCAATGTTATTGTCCTCTGCTTTTCCTTTTCCTTCTGCTGAACTTTGGTGCTGTTCCAAAAATGCTTTTGCTTTTGTAACAGAGTCAATCTTTTCTTTTTTCTCTTTAAAGTTGAAGATAAGTCTTTCTGGTATTATCCATCTGTAGGGAGTGGAGTTTTTCTGTAGAAATAATGTCAGGTTTCTATATTGCTTCCTCCTCTTTCTCACCTGAAATGGAACATCTTTTAAAACTTTGCTTCTTCTCCTTTGATTTTTAAGGTTATTCCATTAGTCACTTTCAATATCATATCCCTTGTTGACCTTTTAGAAAATTTCACCAGCACTTCACCAGGCAGCTTGTTTTTCTTAATAAATTCTGGATAGGTTCGGTATACCATATCCATATCGCTTTGTAAAGATTCCACTTTACAGTCTGCCACTGAAGCTAGGGCTTTGCTTAAGATCTCTTTCAGGTTCTCTCCTTTTTTTCTGGAATTCCTTGAAATCTCAGGACATATGATGACTTTTCCATCTGCAGTTGTAACAGCTGTTGTTTCTCAGTGGTCTTCTCTTTTCCCACTACCTCTAGTCTTTGGTTTAATGCGTTTGTCTTATCACCAACCTTTTTCAGCTTTTTAGCTGTCTTCTCTGCTTTTATGCTAGATTCCTTCAGTTCCTTTTGAAGAGCATCAAAGTTGTTGTTGATGTTAGTTATCTGATCCAGCAGAGGGTGCAGTGCTGCAGTAATAATCTTAGGAAAGTCTGTGGTTACTTCCAGTCTGGAGACCAGAGTCGATGAGCTGGTAGTTCCTGAAGAAGGTTTCGCCCTGGATGCCATTTTTTCAGCCCAATGTGACATGTTTACATTAAAAGCAAAAGTTCTTCAAAGTCTCTGAAGATCTGTAAATTGCATGTTTTTTAATAATTCACACCCTGCTCGGCTAGATTATCACTCTCCTGTCAAAGCCGTCCCTTTGCCCCTCATTTTCTACCTTTTATAGGCTATTCTTTCCAGGGTGGGATTAACTCCTCCCCCTTTGCTACATTTGGGCCTTCAAGGTGACTTTTGCGGTTTTGTGCCTGGGCACTTGCTTCGTTAAAGTGAGCATTGACTCACGCTTTGCTCCACGCTTTGCTTCAGAGGGTAGGGAAATTGGGAAAGTCTCCCATCGCTAGATCTCTTGCGCACTCACTCCAGTGTGCACCTTTGGTGCCTTGGCTGGTCTCATGGTGGTGGGACCTATCGGGGCAAAGAAAAACCTCGATCCTTTGGCGTTCGCCTCAGGAGAGGCACCCCTCATGCCCCAGGCTATGAGCCACCTCCGAGGGCTCTGGGGGGACCTGGAATCATCCAGAACCCCTCCCGCAAGTCGCCAAAACCAGAAGTCACCTACTAACATGAGACTTGAGCTCAGTTTGGAGAGCCTTCCTTTGAGAGTAGAGCCTTCTCAGAAGTTTGGTTAGTGGCAACTCAAGGAATGGCTTTCTCAGATACAGATGACCAGAAAGGTGTACTGCAGCTCACTGACTTAACAGCTGTCAGGTGACAACAAGAGGCCAAAGAGGTCTTATATCTGGCTTGGCTCCTCAGTAAAACAGTTTGTTTGTAAAGTAAAAAAAAAGTATTTATTTATTTTTTAAAAAAATTATTTTCATTACATTTATACCCCGCCCTTCCCGCAAGCGGGCTCAGGGCAGCTTACAAGAGCATAAAGTGCATATAAATTACAGTATAAAAATACATAAAAACAATTTAAGAATTCACTTCCATTCTGGATACAAGAGAGAGAGGAAAAACAAAGTCCACATTCTGCATAGCAGGGGAAGGCTCGGGCCCCGTTTAGATGTCACACGGTCTTCCGGTGGTAATACTCTCTGGAGAATAGTGATGGTAATCCCAGTAGCAGTGGCGGCTCCTACTCATATGCCTGGCGGAAGAGCTCCGTCTTACAGGCCCTGCGGAACTTCAAAATGTCCTGCAGGGCCCTGATTTCTTTTGGGAGGAAATGTGGTCCCTCAGGTATGTCGGACCCAGGCCATGTAGGGCTTTAAAGGTAAGCACCAGCTCTTTGAAGCGAATCCGGTATGCTATAGGGAGCCAGTGCAGCACTTTCAGCATAGGTCGGGTTTGCTCCCACCTAAGGGCGCCAACCAACAACCTAGCTGCAGCATTCTGCACCAGCTGCAGCTTCCGGATTTGCGATAGAGGCTGCCCCATGTAGTGAGCATTAGAGTAGTCTAGCCTCGAGGTGACCGTCGCATGGATCACTGTGGCTAGGTCATGGCGGTCGAGGAAAGGAACCAACTGCCTCACCAGCCGAAGATGGTAGAAGGCCGATCTGGCAGTGGCTGCCACCTGGGCCTCCATTGTTAAGGTGGGTCCAGGAGCACTCCCAAGCTCCTAACCTCTGAAGCTGGCACCAAAGGTTTCCCATCGAAGGTCGGGAGCCCAACCTCGGTCCAGTCTGACTCAAGCACAGGACCTCCGTCTTTGCCGGGTTTAATTTCAGCCTGCTCTGACTGAGCCACCCAGCCACGGCTTGTAGTGCTCGGTTCAGATCTTCTGGGTTGGAGTCAAATAGAGCTGGGTGTCATCTGCATATTGATGACATCCCAGCCCATACCTCTGGGCAATCTGGGCAAGGGGGCGCATATATATGTTAAACAGCATCGGGGAAAGCACCGCCCCCTGGGGCACCCCACATTCAAGCGGGTGCCTCTGGGACTGCTGTTCCCCTAGCAAAACCCTCTGTCCCCGACCTTGGAGAAACGTGGCAAGCCATTGAAGGGCAAGCCCCTGAATCCCCGCGTCGGCAAGGCGGTGGGATAGCAACTGATGGTCGACCGTATCGAATGCGGCCGACAGATCTAACAGCAACAGTGCCGCCACACCGCCTCGATCCAGATGCCTACGGAGGTCATCAGTAATGGCAACCAGCACAGTCTCCATCCCATGCCCCGGGGGAAACCCTGACTGGAATGGGTCAAGGACGGAAGCATCATCCAGGAAGCCCTGTATCTGCGTCGCCACCGCTCTCTCAATCAGTTTGCCCAAATAGGGCAAATTGGACATCGGCTGATAGTTGGCCAATTCAGCCGGGTCCAAAGTTGGTGTTTTCAGGAAAGGGCGGACCATCGCTTCCTTGAGTGCCTCGGGGAACTGCCCCTCCATGAGGGACTTGTTAACAATCTCCCTCAAGGCACCTCGAAACCCCTCGTGGCCCATTTTAATGAGCCAGGAGGGGCACAGTTCAAGGCCGCACGTGGTTGGGTGCACAGATATGAGCAACCTATCGACTTCCTCCAGGCTGAGCTGGTCGAAACATTCTAAACCCGGAGTCAAAGACACGCAAGGGGCCTCAAGCTAGCTAACTGTATCAACTGTAGCAGGGAGGTCGCGGCGGAGCGACAAGACTTTATCCGCAAAATAGCTCGCAAAAGCCTCACAGCCAGATACAATTCCCTACTGTTTTGTCTGCCCTTTGGCAGAGCCGTCAAAGACCGAATTGTTCTAAATAATTGGGCTGGGCGAGAGCTAGCGGGCGCAACCCTGGCTGCGTAGAAATCCCTCTTCGCAGCCTTGACTGCCATCTCATAAGATCTCATAAACGTCCTATAGGATGTTCTTGTAGCTTCGTCGCGGGCTCGACGCCACCGTCTCTCTAACCGTCTTAGCTCTTGCTTCATCAGCCTCAGCCCCTAGGTATACCAGGGGGCCAGCCTAGAGCGAGGGCGCAGAGGGCGCCGGGGAGCAATCACGTCAATGGCCGTGGAAAGTCGACTATGCCAGTCATCCACAAGTTCATCTAACGAACCGCCAGGGGGCATCGGATCCTGCAGGGCCAGGTGAAGCCGCATTGGGTCCATTTGGCTCCGCGAGTGAGCTAAAATCTGCTCACCGCCTATACCGGGTTGGGTGGGACATTCACACAGGCCTTCAGGGCATAGTGATCTGACCATGGCACTGCTTTCGCAGTGATCCAGTCCACTATTGTATATTGTTAAGATTGCCCATGCCCGCTCACTGTATATTAGTTTGCCTTCTTTGCTTTGCCTTTCCAAGCCTGCCTATTTGATAATGACAAGCTTTCTGTCTGTCCAGTTCAGATACACTCAGGAGGCTCATCTGACCATCATCCCTAGCAGTTGTTTATCCCCCTCATCATAATTAGGGATTGGCAAGTTAATAATTACAAGCCTCTGTGGAGAACACTGGGAAGGAGTTTGGTATTTTTCCTCCAAGAGTTATAATACGCTGAATTTACTTAAAATGTTAATCTGTTTTAGCCAAAGTATGGGGCAAAACTGAACCCAGATACAGCTAAGCAAACAAGTCCAGATATTCATTCTGTAAGGCTCATGGGAACTTTCCAGAGTCTGAAGGGGAGGGGAGAGAGAAAAGCTGTGCAATCCAAGAACTTGCTTACCAAGCACCGGGAAGCTCCTTAGCCTACAAAACCAAATGTGCTATAATTTTTTTCTGATCCTCCCACCTCCTACCTTTAATTTCTTGACTTCTTCTGTTTGGGAAAAGGGAAAAAGTAGTTCCAGAAATCTGAGTGTTAAATGTATTTTCATAGAGCAGCAGTAATTTTGAACCACAAGGAAAGATGGAATATAAATGTTTTAATAAATAAGTAAAATACTTTCCCCCTCCAATACCTCATATTCCCCTGATGCAACAAAATAGATGGTTGAGACTTTAGTGGTGGAAATATAAAAGTTATCCCAGAACTACGGATATGACAAAGCATACAGGTTTCTCTCCATCAGGACTTTAGACAGATGCCCTAGTTTCTCTAAATCTTAGCAGCTGAGCCTGAAAACAGTAAATTAACACAGAACTTGGAATTCTGATAGGCTTTAATGTAATTTTTAGTCAAAAGGTGCTTACCTATTTGTATCTACCACCTAGTGTCCATTTCATTTATACATGTGGCTAATATGGCAATCACAGCATGTGGAATAGCTAAATCCTGACTGTATCTACTGTGAAATATAATTACATCAACTCATCTTCTACCTAAAAAAAATCCACATCATTTTATTTTCTCTCCTTTTTTGCTTTATTTTATCAGAAAATGTGATGCCACAGTAAAGGTAATAGTTGCGCACTCAAAATTAGGTGAAATTGTGACATCGTTGTACATCTACTGTGAAATATAATTACATCAACTCATCTTTTACCTAAAAAAAATCAACATCATTTTATTTTCTCTCCTTTTTTGCTTTATTTTATCAGAAAATGTGATGCCACAGTAAAGGTAATAGTTGCGCACTCAAAATTAGGTGAAATTGTGACATCGTTGTACCCCAAAACTGGGGAAAAAAGGGGGGGAACTCAACCCAAGATAGGACTGCGAACAAAAAGGGCTAAGCTAAACAATATATATATAAAAGTACAAATATTTATTAAGGTGTACACATGTTAAAACTTATAACTCATGGATCACTGCCTTGTCGTGGCGAGGGGGCTTGCGCAGTTCAATGAAGCTGTGGGCTATGCCGTGAAGGGCCACCCAAGACGGACAGGCCACAGCAGAGAACTCAGACCAAGCGTGATCCACCTGGAGAAGGAAATGGCAACCCACTCCAGTATTTTTGCCAAGAAAACCCCATGGACAGTATCAAAAGGCTAAAAGATATGACGCCGGAAGATGAGCCCCTCAGGTCGGAAGGTGTCCAATATGCTACTGAGGAAGAGCAGAGGACAAGTACAAGTAACCCCAGAAAGAGTGAAGCGGCTGGGCCAAAGCCGAAAGGACGCTCAGTTGTGGATGTGTCTGATGGTGAAAGGAAAGTCCGATGCTGCAAAGAACAATACTGCATAGGAACCTGGAATGTAAGATCTATGAATCAAGGTAAGCTTGACGTGGTCAAAAATGAGATGGCAAGACTGAACATCGATATCCTAGGAATCAGTGAACTAAAGTGGACAGGAATGGGCGAATTTAACTCAGAAGACCATTATATCTACTACTGTGGCCAGGAATCTCGTAGAAAAAATGGTGTGGCCTTTATAGTCAACAAGAGAGTGCAAAAGGCAGTACTGGGATACAATCTCAAAAATGACAGAATGATTTCTGTCCGATTCCAAGGCAAACCATTCAACATCACAGTAATTCAAGTGTATGCCCCAACCACTGATGCAGAAGAGGCTGAAGTGGACCGGTTCTATGAAGACCTACAACACCTCCTAGAACTAACACCAAAAAATGATGTCCTCATCATCATAGGGGACTGGAATGCTAAAGTAGGAAGTCAAAAGGTAACTGGAATAACAGACAAGTTTGGCCTTGGAAAGCAAAATGAAGCAGGGCAAAGGTTAACAGAGTTTTGTCAAGAGAACACACTGGTCATAGCGAACACCCTTTTCCAACAACCTAAGAGGCGACTCTACACATGGACATCACCAGATGGGCAACACCGAAATCAGATTGACTATATAATTTGCAGTCAAAGATGGAGAAGCTCTATCCAGTCAGTAAAAACAAGACCTGGAGCTGACTGTGGTTCAGATCATGAGCTACTCATTGCAAAATTCAGACTTAAACTGAAGAAAATTGGGAAAACCACGAGGCCATTCAGGTTTGACCTAGATCGCATCCCTGATGAATATACAGTAGAGGTGAAGAATAGATTCAAGGGTCTGGATTTGATAGATAGAGTGCCTGAAGAACTATGGACAGAGGTTCGTGACATCGTACAGGAGGCAGCAATCACCACCATCCCAAAGAAAAAGAAATGTAAGAAAGCAAAGTGGCTTTCTGATGAGGCTTTACAAATAGCAGAGGAAAGAAGGAAAGCGAAAGGCAAAGGCGAAAAGGAAAGATTTACCCAACTGAACGCAGATTTCCAGAGAACAGCAAGGAGAGATAAGGAGGCCTTCCTGAATGAACAGTGCAAAGTAATAGAAGAAAACAATAGAATGGGAAGGACTAGAGATCTCTTCAAGAAAATTGGAGAAATCAAGGGAGCGTTCCATGCAAAGCTGGCCATGATAAAGGACAAAAACGGTAGGGACCTAACAGAAGCAGAAGAGATTAGGAAAAGATGGCAAGAATACACAGAAGAACTATACAAGAAAGACCTCGATGTCCTTGACAACCACGACGGTATAATCACTGACCTCGAGCCAGACATCCTGGAATGTGAAGTTAAATGGGCCTTAGAAAGCATTACTAACAACAAAGCTAGTGGAGGTGATGGTATTCCAGCTGAGCTATTCAAAGTCTTAGAAGATGATGCTGTTAAAGTTCTGCACTCCATTTGCCAGCAAATTTGGAAAACGCAACAGTGGCCACAGGATTGGAAAAGGTCAGTATACATTCCAATCCCAAAGAAGGGCAATGCCAAGGAATGTTCAAACTATCGCACAATTGCACTCATATCACACGCTAGCAAGGTCATGCTCAAGATCCTACAAGCTAGGCTTCAACAGTACGTGGATAGAGAACTACCAGAAGTACAAGCTGGGTTTCGAAGAGGTAGAGGAACTAGAGATCAAATTGCCAACATTCGCTGGATTATGGAGAAAGCAAGAGAGTACCAGAAAAATATCTACTTCTGCTTCATTGACTATGCTAAAGCCTTTGACTGTGTGGATCACAACAAACTATGGCAGGTCCTTAAAGAGATGGGAGTACCAGACCACCTCACATGTCTCTTGAGAAACCTGTATAAGGGCCAAGAAGCGACAGTTAGAACCGGATATGGAACAACTGATTGGTTCAGCATAGGAAAAGGAGTACGACAAGGATGTATATTGTCGCCTTGCTTATTTAATATATATGCAGAGTACATCATGCGAAATGCTGGCCTGGATGAATCACAAGCGGGAATTAAGATTGCTGGGGAAAAGATCAACAACCTCAGATATGCAGACGATACCACTCTAATGGCAGAAAGTGAAGAGGACCTAAAGAGCCTCTTGCTCAGGGTAAAAGAGGAGAGCGCAAAAGTGGGCTTGAAGCTCAACATCAAAAAAACTAAGATCATGGCATCCGGCCCCATCACTCCTTGGCAAATAGAAGGGGAAGTCGTGGAAGTAGTGACAGACTTCACGTTCCTGGGATCCCAGATCACCGCAGACTGTGACAGCAGCCATGAAATTAAAAGATTTCCTTGGGAGGAAAGTGATGGCGAACCTAAACAGCATGATAAAAAGTAGAGACATCACCCTGCCAACAAAAGTCCGCATGGTCAAAGCAATGGTATTCCCAGTAGTCATGTATGGCTGTGAGAGTTGGACTATAAGGAAGGCCGAGCGCCGAAGAATAGATTCTTTTGAACTATGGTGCTGGAGGAGACTCTTGAGAGTCCCTTGGACTGCAAGAAGAACAAATCAGTCAATCCTCAAAGAAATCAACCCTGACTGTTCCCTGGAAGGCCAGATAATGAAACTGAAGCTCAAATACTTTGGCCACCAAATGAGAAGGGAGCACTCACTGGAAAAGACCCTGATGCTGGGAAAGATTGAAGGTCAAAGAAGACGGGGACGGCAAACGATGAGATGGTTGGACAGTGTAATCGACGCAACGAACATGAAATTGAGCCAACTTCAGAGAACAGCGGAAGACAGGAGGGCCTGGCGGGAGCTGGTCCATGGGGTCGCAAAGAGTCGGACTCGACTGTGCGACTGAACAACAACAACAACTTGTCATATACTAATTCAAATTTGATAGTGTTATATATTTGATTTATGTAGTTACCGAATTCAATCAAAGATCCTATTGTACTTTTCCAAATCAGGAAGATATCGTCCAAAAACCTTTTGTAAAAAATGATATGTTCACTGTAAAAATTATTGGGTTGGAGAATAAATTTGTTCTCCAGTCTATCCATAAATAGATTAGTTAATTCAGGTGCAAATTTACATCCCATTGCTGTGCCTGAAACTTGCCAGAAATATTCTCCCTGGAATTGAAAGAAGTTCTTCTTTAGGCATAGTTCAGCAATGTGGCAGAGGAACGATGTGGGGGTGATGGGCTGCCCTGTCCTACGTTCTAGTACATCCCATAAAACTTCTAAGGCCTCATCTTGTGGAATGTTGGTAGAAAGTGAAACTACATCCAGAGTGGCAAAAATGACTTCCTCTGTCTGCAGCTGTAAATCATTAATGTGGTGTAGGAAATCCATGGTATCTCTTAGATATGAGTGTGTGGTTTGTACAAAGGGCTTGAGAAAGAGATCCAAATACTGGGCCAAAGGTTCTAAGATAGACCCACATCCTGAAACAATAAGCCTACCAGGGACAGGGATGGTGCCTTTGTGAATCTTTGGTAAAAGGTAACATTGTGACACCCTTTCTTCCGAATTTAGGAGGTAATCATATCTAGTTTTATCCAGGGCTATTTTTGGGCAGGCACGCACAGGAACGGAGTTCCGGCTGGCTCCCAAGTTGGCCACACCCAGCAGGAACTCATTAGGACTGGCTACATTAGGGGTGTGTGGCCTAACATGCAAAGGAGTTCCTGCTATAAAAAAGCCCTGGGTTTTGACAACAAACAAGGTAAACAGAATAAGAAGCAAAAGGTGAGTGTGTCTGGATGACCACACTTCTGCAAACATGGGGTGTGTGGCCTAATATGCTAATGAGCTGTGCTGTCAGGGGTGTGTCCTAATAAGCAAATGAATTTCTGCTGTTGGGTGTGGCCTATTATGCTAATGACTTCCTGCTGGGCTTTTTCTACAAAAAAGGCCCTGGTTTTATCTATGTAGCCTTCTGCTAAACCTTCCTCCAACATGCCTATCTCTTTCTTAATGATCTTGGATGGATTTTCTTTACTCTATAGGTAATGAGCTGTACTGTTCAGTTGTCTATACACTTCAGTAATGTATTCTTCTCTGCCCCAGACTACTACTGTCCCACCCTTATCAGCTGGTTAGATAATAATGTCTCTTCTGTTTTAAAGCTTGATGTTCCATCTTATTTACATTGTGCCAAACTGGTAAGGCTTTCTGTTCCAAACTCTGTATTTCCTCTAACACCATTTCCTGAAAAGCTAAAAGCCTGGGATTTTTAGTGGTTGGATTAAAAATAGACTTGGGTTTTAAGCTGTAAATGTTGGAATCTGGAACTCTATCTTCAGTATTATTTTTAAAGAAATCAGCTAATCTAATTTTTCTAAACATGCTGTGTATTTCCACCATGAATTGAAATGTATTGCGTGGAGGTGTAGGAACAAAGGACAGGCCATTACATACCTCTTAGGTCTAACAATCATTCCCTTGCTGGGGAGGTCAGGCCCTTAAACTGACTTTGAAAGTTTCTGGCAGGCTGCTGATAGGGAGGTCCAGTGGCAGTCAGAAGCAAGCTGGATAAAGCAGTATCTGCATTCCTTGAGTGCACAGAGCTACTCAGCTCTGACCTGGGCCCCAGTGATGATGACAGTGGGTGCAGACTTGCCTGTCAGTTGAACTATACCTGTTGTTATAATCACCGTGGCCCAGGTCTGAACCAAAGAGGGCTGTCAGTACTGCAAGGGCCACTTTACTCAGCTTGTTCCAGGACTAATCCACCCCTGACAGCATGGCTCCTGCAGAGAAGGGGAAATGTGGCATGCCAGCAACCAGCAAACATTTGCGCCTGTGCCTGTCATGTGTAGTCCAAGAGAGAACAGAATGACAAAGGAAACACATTGTTTATATGGAACCACATCAAAACCCTTGTCCAGCCTAATGGGCAATGTGATGCATAACCAGCACTTTGGAATGACAGATCTATTTTCTGGCCAATAATGAAGCTTCTGGGACATCTCAATCTCTGTTAGCTGAAGCACAGACTGTGTCATGTGGAATCCTTGTGCATTCTAATTCCTTCCCTTTACATGGTGTCCCTGGTGAGGAGGAAAGGTATCAGTGTTATCCAGGATCTCCCTGCTGCAAAGATAGTCAACTGAGGAATGCATCCAGTGTGTGTGTGTGACTGTGTGTGTGTAAGAGAGAGAGGGAGGGAGAGAGAGAGAGAGGGAGAGTTTTAAGGGTATACTTCAGCCCTGCCTATGACCCAGTCTGGGAATCTGTGTTCCAAACTTTGACAGAAAACTGCCACTTGGATCTGGTGGAAGATTTCCATGCATAGAAGGACATGTACCCCAGGAGCAGCATTTGGAGCTGCAGTGAAAAGGGGAAGGCAAGAAAGTCATGCTGTGTAGGCAGAAAACCTCAGAAACGTTCTACTGGATCCAAGCCTGTGACTCTGATGTTTGAAGCCTGAGGTTTCATTTCTTCCCAATAAGAATGAACTAGATATTGCAGAAATGTAAACTCATTATTCTTTTAATAATGAAAATAAATGAAGATCAGGGCTGGCAGATTTGTGTCAATGTACCAATTGTGCAGTGTTATGTTAGGGATGTAGTTTAAGGGCTAAACTCTGGAGGACTGTGACTGGCAGTTGGCAGATCTAGGTCACAGCATCTGTCATTCACTGTCAGTGGCCAGTGATCATCTTTCTTAGAATAAGTTGGAAAAGATTCCATTTTTGACACACTAAATCAAACACATGGCTGACTAGGGTGGAAAAGTAAAAGGGGGGGGGACTAGAACATTCTACATTCTTAGTGATGTGTCTTACAGAAATATTTTATAAGAGGGCATGCTGTTAACAACAGTTTTGTATATTTTTAAAGAAAATATATTTTCCCCATGGAGTTCCAAGATCACAACAGTCTTACCTTATTACAAAATTTCCAACTCAAATACTGTAGTTGATATTAAGAATGCTACAAAATGACATTGAAAAGATGTAAGTTTCAGATGAGTCTTGTACTGGCAGAAACCTAAAAAGCAAAATACCCCTTCATTTCCATGGCTTGCAATGGAAAGTCAAGGTGGTATGATCTGAACTCCAATCTCATTTTCTGCAAAGCCCAAGGACGTAAAAAAAAATCCCAACCACACACAGTGAATCAGAACATTCATTAATTCAACAAAGTTTTTTTTTAAATTTTCCCTTCTTAGAGTCATATTAGAGAAGAAGGTACTAATGTATGAGTCCAAGCAAGGCAGAATTAAAACAAAACTTATTAATAAAAACAAGGAACAACTGCACAGTGAATATTTTTCTCACATCGATCTATTTGTATTTTAAAACAAAAACGAAAAACTTGTTGCCTGTTTTCTGAAGTGTCTAAACAATGGAGCCAAACAGGCTGCCGTACAAAAAGAATACTACAAAAGTGAAAACTGCTACTGAGAAAGTCATGCCCCAGGACCAGAGTCGTTAGGGAGAGGTCTTCCCCATCTTATATTCTAATGGCAGAATTGGCCTAATTGGATACTTCAGTTCTGTAACTGGCGCTGTGAATGGGCAAGACAGGGTGCCAGGTTTGCAGAAAAATGTAAAATATAAAAAACACACTGGGGGCTTTAAAAAACCCAAAATGATAAAAGGAGTTCCTGTAGCTTTAAAAAATGGATTCCCTCAGTGGCTGTTGCTAGGTAATAACAGCATTCAGGCTTCAGTTTCTATACATAAAAGGCAGGGGGAGGGGGCATGGCCCTTTCAAGGCCTACTTTGGCCTTTGAGGGCAGACTCACTGGAACCTGGCCTGGGCTTGAGTTGCCTCCTCAAGATTGGGAAATTCCTGGAGATTTTGTGGTGAAGTTGAGTGCAGGATTTGGGGAGGGAGAGGCCTCAGAGTGGTATAATGCCACATAGTCCACCCTCCAAAGCAGGCATTTTTTTTTTCCACTGGTGTAGATCTCTGTTATTGTCACGCAGGGAATTTGTGCTGTGTATGCCCAGAACAGATAAAGTGCCAGCAATAGAAAGCAACACAGACCACACTGTCTAGTGCTAACTATATACAATTTATTTACAATATGTATATTATTCTGGTATACACCAACAAAGTGCTTCGCCAGACAAGTCATTCAGGAGAAGGGAACAGTAATACAGCATATGTATACTGAAATACATTTAACAGCCAATCAGCAGTGCCTGATGAGTCATTCCTGGTAAGCATTCTAGCTCCTGCTAGAACCAGTCTGATCCAGTTACAGTTGCTGTCATTCTTGTCAGTCTAGATCACTAAGATCACCAAGCCTGATGTCTTACTGGCATTGCATGCCAACAGTTATCTGGTGTTCAGTTATAATTCTGGGGGATCTCCAGATCCCACTTGTAAGTTGGCAACCCTAGGCCTGGATGAAACCTCTGGGTGGCTTTTTGATACCACCCGACTTCCATGAAGAAGAGGAGGAGGAGGAGGAAGAGCAGGAGACTGGATTTATATCCTGCCCTTCACTCGGGGTCTCAGAGTGGCTTACAAACTCCTTTCCCTTCCCTTCTCCACAACAGACACCCTGCGAGGAGAATGACTCAAGTAGCCCTAGCTATTTGCTACTATTCAACAGCAGCCACCCTACAAAAGTAAGTGTGGTGTAGCAGTTAGAGCTTCAGAGTAGAGTCTTCAAGATCCATGTACAGAGACCCATCTTGCTATGGAAGCTGATGAGTGATTTTGGCAAGTTGCATACTTTTAGCCTAACTTTAGAAACTAACAAGAGTTTCAAGGTATAATCTACCTGGCACCTGGGTTTGGGCCACTGTGTGACAGAGAGTGTTGTGTTCTCTCATGTTCTTATGTAAAGGTTCCCTTGCTCGAACGTTGGTCGAATCCGACTCTAGGGTTATGGTGTTCATCTCCATTTCCAAGCCAAAGAGCCAGCGCTGTCCGAAGACTTTTCTGTGGTCATGTGGCCGGCATGACTAAACGCCAAGGCACACAGAATGCTGTTACCTTCTCACCAAAGTGGTACCTATTTATCTACTTGCAATTTCTTGCTTTCAAACTGCTAGGTTGGCAGGAGCTGGAACCAGAGACGGGAGCTCACTCCGTCATGCAGCACTTGGGTCTTGAACTGCTGAACTGTCGACCTTCCAGCCTGCAGTTCAGCATCTTAACCACTTGAGCCACCGCAGCCCCTATGTTCTTATGTACCCATTTGCAAATGTTTTGGTCCACATATAGTGGCACATCAATGGATATTAGATATATTGAAGTATTGTCCATGTGAATTCAGTATCGGGAAATGAAAATTTGTGGAACGACCAAGTGTCACTTCCAGTGGTGGTGTGTGGAGGGGTACTACCACTGCTGAGTGGCATGCAAGTTGTGGGAGAGGACCCTGCTCTTATTAGAAGTCATATCAGAGACAAGTGAAAGCTGAACAATGTATCACTTTTGAAGAATGAGTAATGGAGTAATGAAGAATGGGCCAGCAATGTCATCAAGCCATGTTCAGTGGGTACTGATCGCCAGTCTTCTTTTCATAGGAAGTGAACATTCAGCCATTGACTTGTCTTTTATGATGATACCAATTTGTGAGTGGTTCCAATTAAAGCATACTGCTAAAAGCACACTTATACAGTTGATCAACCAAACATAGTTACATGCACTTGCTAAGTAGCAGAACTGAACATATTTACTGTCTTTCTGGAATAAGGACCAAAAAAAGAGAGAAAGGCAAAGTTGGAATTGCTATCTTTATATTTGTTGCAATTTGAGATGACATACTCACGTGAACACATGAAGCTGCCTTATACTGAGTCAGACTATCAATCCATCAAGGTCAGTATTGTCTACTTAGATTGACAGCTGCTCTCCAGGATCTCAGGCAAAGGTCTTTCACATCACCTATTACCTAATCCTTTTAGCTGGAGATAGTCCAGGGATTGGATTTGGGACCTTCAGCATGCCAAGCAGATGCTCTACCACTGAACCACAGACCTTCCCTAAGTATAATTTTTATTATCTTTTGCATGCAATGTCTGTGAATCCTGTTTAGAAGAAACATAGATATACCATGTCGCTCCCTTTACATCATTAAGAAGGACCTGTTTTCCCCTTGCTTCCCAGTTGATTCTGCACAACGAGCTTATCTAATTAGCAGGCAATTTCTATGCAAAACTGATGTGAATCTGAAAAGAGAAAGCGTGGAAAGGCAGACAGCTACTCAAAACAAGTGAAATCTGTATTTATGTAGAGCGTGTAATGAGCAGATGGCTAGGGATAAATATGAGAAGCAAGCCTGTCTGTCAGAGAGATCAGTTCGTAGCATGTCCAGGATAGGGGAGGGATTATTTCTAGTGTAAATGGTAACAGAAGCTCCAGACACAGAAACTTTTTAGGGCATGCAAGTTCATCAATCAAGTGGTGACTTGCATATGTTAATGAGCCACCAGGAAAGACTGAAATCCACAAACAAATCTTATCTCAGACACAATCCTTTCAACATGGTACACATTCAGCTATGCAGTGTATCTGCGGCATCTGTCCATCATGGAGAAAGCATGGACAGAAACATTCAAGAAGCTCATACCACCCCCCATCCACACATGCACCTAAATGCGGCCCACTCTTCCCCCGTTAAGTCTTGCTTCATTTTTCAAAAGCAGCAATTACTGATAGTAGAATGATTCATACAAGTACTGCTGTGCTGGTTAGCTTCAGAGCAGTTTTGCTGCGTTGTGTTTCAATAATATGCACACAGCCTTCAGGCAGTATAGCACACTGCATCTTCCTTTTAGGAACTCAGGAATAGGCTAAACTGAAGGGCAAGTCAAGTTTTGGATTATTTTACATTGCACCCGATTAAGTTTTTGTCTCAGATCTTTCAGAAAGTCTATACAGCTAATAAAGAATTCCTAGTTAAGTATTGAAGTGTTTCAGAATGTTTGTTCCATTTTTTTGCAATACAAAAGCAAGTTTTTTTTGTTTTTTTAAGCAGGATGTGCTCCTCCAGGTCAGCAATGGCACAAGTTGCTAGGAAACCTGTACTCCCCAGTGCACTCCTGATGATGTCATTGGTCATGCACATTGCTCTAGATTCCTCACCAATCTAAAATTAATTTTAATAATTGGATTAATTTTGGGGTGTCCATTTTTGAGAATCATTCCATACTAGTCAGAGGCGATGTCTTCCCCCAGAGTTGCAGCTATCTAAGTCAATTTCGTGCAGTGGACTTAGAAGGGTCTAACTCTGCTTATGATGGCACTGTTAGAGGCTTTAAATTACTTGCAGTCCTTTTCCCTTCACACTGGGCATCCTTTGCACTTTGACAAGTAACAAACCCAGGTTTGCCACCAAATACATGTGGACTCTCTTGGTGAGTGTTTTTTTGTGGCACCTCACATTTCACATCTTTAGAGATACACAGTTGCCCATGTCAAATTTTCAAAGCAATATTTGAATATTTTCATAATGCAGCTCCCTGATTTTGAATGTGTATGATGTATTGATTCACATCCTATAAGCACTTTCTCTGCATATGATAGAACCTACTGCACTCAGGCTCCAGAAAAGCCATTTCAGAAGTGATCTAGCCATGCACAATAATTTCACTGCATTGTTTAGTCTCCCCCAGTGAACACAGCCTTGATTGTTTGAGGAAGCTGAGGCAGTAACGCTACAATAACTGGTGATAGCAATGGTGTGTCTAGTAGTGACCATTTTTGCAGGCTGAAAATAGGCAAGTTGTGTTTGATGGTGGATGGATGGATAAATAGGTGCCGAAGATACTCAGGATGCCTAAAAATATTTTCCAGGTGATAAATGATTCACAAACTCCCTGTTAATTATACAGTCTTCGGCTCCATTTGCAAGATAGCCTGATGGTATTTAGTCAGTGATTTATTTAAAGATCAATTAACATTTGACTCTGACTGTGAAAAGTCATAAAAGGTCATTTGAGTCTCTGGTCTGTTCAGCTCATGGTGTGGCAAAAGCTGCAGACCTCAAATTGCTCTGCTGGCATAAGTCTACTCATATAAGCAGGACAATGATTAATGGTGCAGTCCTAAACAGTGTCACACCCTTCTAAACTCATTGACTGCAGTAGATTTAGAAGGGTGTAACTCTGCTTAGGAGGATTGTGCTGTAAGTTAATTAGGCTGCAGTTGTAGACATCTATGTGCACATATCTAAGTCATACATATCTAAGGCAGTTCCCCACTTACTTTCCCATTGTACCATGAACCAGAAATAGAACCCAGGATTTGGTTAGGTAAAAAGGCTATGTAGAGAGCAGGGCCGGCCCCAGCTTATTTTGCACCTTAGGCAAGGATCCCTTCTGGCGCCCCCCCCCCGGTGCGCCCCCCAATTTTCAAAAATAAATGCATTTTAGGAAGACACAAATTTTGAAATTGCTAATTTGTTTTTTTTTAATTGTGAGAAAAAGACAGAAAACCACAAATCACAAAGCATTTTGAAAAATCCTGTTAATTGTGGTGTTGAAATTTAAAGTCTCTTTACTGTTTCCATTTCAGGCACATCATATTCTGGCAAATTTTGTCACCAATTTCTTCAGGTCAAGTGCAGATGCTTCAGCATGTTCAGTTGAGATAGTAGTCTCTTTTGCTGCATTGTTGAGCCTATGTGTGCTTTTATAAGTTTGAGTTTTGAGAAACTGCATTCACCACTTGCCACTGACACTGGAAGCGTGAGAAGGATCCTTAGAGCAACAGAAACATTAGGCACACAATCCTGGAGGTTTTGTTGAAGTATGAAGAGAAGTGCTCTTTGTGGTGGCATAGACTTTGGAAGTCTTCGAGCTATTGATTCAAGTTCACTATGCAGAGCTTGAGCATCAATATCTTTGTTTCCATTGTGTGTCAATCGCAGGCCTTCCATACATCTTGTGGGGATTTTTCCCTATAGCTGTATATATCATACAGGAAGCCAAAGAGTGAATTATAGTGTTGTAGTTGTTGGAATCTCTCTCCAACTGAATGAATGGCCACATCTAAGACAGCAAAATAGAAATTCACTTTGAATTTTTGCTTTGGATCTTGTGGTGCCTCTTCTGGGCCCTCATACTCAAACTGCCGTTTCTTTCTCCTTGGTCTTTGTTCTGTCTCAAAATTTGGTAGAATTTCTAGTTCCTTTGCAATCTCAGTAGCATCTACCAAAACTTGTTCAAAAACCTCATCACACCTACAGACCACAAGGTACTTCTTGGTTACTTCTAATTGGCTTGTAGCTAAATTTAAATCAGCTTCCTTATTTTGTAGTGCCTTGCTTGTGACATTAATTTCAGAAAGAATGTTGTACCATGTAAGAAGTGCTACCACAAACTTAAACTTACTAATTGCATCAGCAAGACCCTTAGCTTCAACTCAAGAATCACTTGTGGATGGTTTTTGTAGGTTTGGGTCATTAAAGATCTCCATTAAAGCATCATATATACTACCAAGATGATATCTCAGTGGTTTCAAAGCATCAGTGCAAACCCTGCAAACACAATTCCACATCATTGCCATATTCAACCAATCTACTAGGAAATAAAACCACACAAACACAATAAAGGACTTGTCATTCTGGCAGGGGCTCTCTCTGGGGTCTTCCACATTACCCCCTACCGGATCCTTTTACCTGGAGATGCCAGGGATTAGACCTGAGAATAGCACACAAATAAAACCCTGCAAACACAATTCCACATCATTGCCACATTCAACCTGTCCTCCCCAGGCTCCGCTCCCCAAATCTCCAGGAGTTTTCCAGACTGGATCTGGCAACCCCAACCCTCAAAGTGGCCTGTGCCACACACATCCAGAGAAATGTTGCAGCCTTTGTTCTAGCCAGGGTTACCAGTTCCAGGTTGGGAAATGCCTGGAGATTTGGGGATGGAGGAACCATGCAAATAAACAAATAAACCCGCCCCCGCCCGCCCCCTCCCTCTCCCCCCGAAACTTACCAGCTGGTTTCCCCCGAGCACTTCACTTGCAAGCACTTCACACACCAGCAGTCTCTGGGGAAAGGTGGTAAGAGGCAGTGCTTCTTCTCGGCATGGAACTTTCTGGTGCCCAGGCGCTGACTCAGTTGAGAGGTGCTGAGGAGAGGTGCGAGGCGGGCCCACCAGCAGTCTCTGGGGGGAGGGCGGGAAGCAGGGCTTCTTCTGGACAGCATGTGGGCTTTTGGTGGGGGTGGGGCCAGCCAGTCAGAAGAACTCAGAGGCAGTAGCAGTGCCGGCGGTGGTCACCCGGTGGTCACCTGGCAGCCAGGGAAGCCACTAGGCGTTTGGCAGGTGCTGGGGGGCTTTGGTGGGGGGGCGGGTCCTGTTCGGCACCCCTAGGGCCAGCCCGCGCTCTAGGTGAATGCCTAGTTTGCCTAGCGGGTGAGCTGGCTCTGGCAGAGAGGAAGAGATTTGATTCCCTATGGCTGTGGCCACCAGGAGCAGGTTCAGCCTCCACCCATTGGTGTCAGTGTGAGGTTGTCACATTGTGTTCATACTCATTCCTGTTACCAACACCTCTTCCTCCTGGACTTTTCTGCATTTCTGTTGGTCACTCATGAGACTGGTCTTCTTGTTTGTCAGAGTTACAGGTGTTTCTCAGGTGTGTTTGTCAGTCATCATGCTTGGTCAGCAAGCAGTGGTACATTCTGGGGCTTTCCAATGCTCCAGGCTGGGGTCCCAGGAAAAGTACTCTTGAATAACATGATTGTGTATGCTAACAGTTGGGGGGAGGTCTTTTCCCGCCTTATAGGTGAAACCCAATTCTGTGCAATCTGTTTCTCATGGCATTTCAGCAGCTGCTTAGTTTAGCTGACAAAGTTAGTATCCCAGTCAACACACTAGTTTCTAGGCTCCTTCCGCTGAATCCACAAATTTCCCCAATGCTTTTGGTGCAATTGCACAAACTGGATCAAATATCTAGTAAACCATGCATCTCTCCACCCCATAATATCATGTATGGCCAAACATCATTCAGGTCCTCTAGTGGGAGGGTATTCTGCTGTAAAAATGCATTTGAATAAGCTTGGACAAGTTTCGGGCAAGTATGGGCAAGTTGCCCCCCTTTAACAAAAGCTTTCTCTCAATACTAAGAGGTGCTTTCCCAGTGTTTACAGCATGTATTTACATGCAAAAAGTTATACAAATGGTTGCATGTGCATTCAGACCCAAAGAATACACACATGAGCAAATCAAAATAAATCTGGGGTGACATGTATGTACATTTGCTTATAAGTGTATATGGTTATGTGAACTGTTTATCACTTGTTAACAGAATCTGCTTTTGCAAATTTGCCTTCCTGCCCACAGTGGTATCAATATAGTGCAGTAATGTTACAAGAAATCATTTGCATTGTGTATTGTTTCCTCATGCCTGTTTTCTACTGTATTCCCACCTGATTAGTCATAGAGCTGGAAAGCACTTGTTGTGCCATCTAATCAGACATCCAAAGCTAGATGATCCATGATACATGGCTGTGTGAAAAAATGTATTTTTTTCTTTGGAGGTCTGAAATGAGCAAAACCTTCACTCTGAGTTTTAAAAAATTTATTTCCTCTGGGCAGAGAATAGACAGGAAGGGGAGAAGTCAGTACAATTGCTTTCCAGACTTACCTTGGCCCACCTTAATACAAATGGTAATAGGTCTAGACAGTGGGATGGCCAAGCCCCCCCCCCTCCAAGCAGGGAACAGAGATTTGGAGAAATTAAATACTAGAGAGATTTCAGGAAAGAAAGTTCTGGAGATTTCAGGAAATGCTTCCTTGACCTGGTTTGACTGGGTCAGTGGGAAGGGAAAGGGAGATGATAAAACTCCTTGCAGCAAGGAAGAGGTGTTTTTCGTGTGGGGTCCATCAGAACAGACAGAACTGTTAACTTAGGTCTGGAGGAGGAAACCATTTAACCATGTGCTGTCCTGGGGAGCTGGATGAAGCTTCAAGGTAATGAAACTGTGTAGAGATCTGTAACTTCCTAAAGCTAAGGAGCCTGTCCTATATTTTTAACATCTGATAGGCCATGTATAGAGAGAGGGACAGAGGAATTGTGTTTGACCCATTTCTTTTGAATCCCTTGCTGAGTCTGGTGTTGTGCTTTTTAACAAATACTTTATAACTTTTTTTTCATAGTGTGTGTATGTGTGCATGCGTGTGTGCCTATGCCTGGAAGTCATGGCGACCTTTGGCAACTCCTACTTGGGCATGGAGAACATTCAGAGAAGTGGCTTGATAGCCTGCCTCTGCCTCCCAGCCCTGGTATTCTCTGGAGGTCTCCCATCCAAATACTTCCCAAGGCCAGCCCTGCTTAGCTTCTGAGATCTGATGAGATTGGGCTTGGCTGGGCTATCCAGGTCAGGGCACAAATATGTTATAACTTTTGATTCTGGTAGTGGTTCTCTGTACCAAATATACCTCCACCATCCTGGTCATGCTATATTAAGAGGAGCTCCAGGAGGGACGCCAGCAGTTGGCAAGTGGCTATTCCTCCAGGAGCATACAAGGCAGTAAACTGTCCCCATGGTGACCAGGCAGTGGGAGGCAGAGAGGCAAGGCCTCAAAACTTGAAAGGGAAGCTGGGGGTCCTGACCCTCCCGGTGGGCAATTGCTACAAAGGTTGGGTGGCGATGGTGGCAGACTACCTGGGCGAAAAGGAAAAGCCTCTCCAGGTGTTGAAAAAACCTTGGAGGGCAGGGTGGAACATGGCCTGCAGGACAGAGCAGGTCTGTTCCGCCATAGGCTGTCTAGCCTCTTTTTGGAAATCCAGTGAGGGAAACACACACACTGTTGTTGAACTGATACCAACTTGAATGCAGTTGAGCCAGAACTGAATTCAGTCAGATTTTGTGCTTCCCCTGGAGGAACTCTTTGAAGTGTAAGATAGGTCTGTGCTTTGGAATGTGAAGCAATGAAGAATTAAGTCAGCTCTGTGTTTTTTAATGGGAAGCAATGTGAAGTGTAAGATCAGCTCTGTGTTTTTTAATGGGAAGCAATGCACACTTAAGCCAACTGTGCTTGCAATGCACAAAGCAAAGTGAATGATGATACAGTAATTGCAGAATGCACATATCCATATACCCAATTTTTAATCAGAAATTATGTGGATGTGTGATTGCAGCATTCAGGATATTTTGCACATCCCTAAGAATTTTGATATATAAGAATTCTGAGACCCCTGCTCCTATCCAGACCATAACAGTTTTCTGTGTTCCACCAATCTAATGCACATTCCATAGAGCTACCCTGATTGAAATGCCTTGTTTGATCATACTCCATTACCTTCAGATGTGTAATATCTGTGCCCTTGATATGATTGCACTCTCTGCTTCTTGTATTTATTTATTTATGATAGTCTTGCTAGGGGAAATCATCTCTGATGCACACAACCCCCACTGAAACATGTGTCATTGCAGAGCAGCACCTTTTGATTAACCTACAACAAACACATTTGCTCCACAAAAGCAACCTCTCCATTGATTTGAAAATTGTCCTCTTCTGGAGAGACGGGGCAGTTGCCTATTGATTTATTCAAAATGATGTGCCCAGTAGCTTCTCTAAATGATTTCTCACATCACAGCTGGCTGGTTCTTCTGAACAGCATTCAAAAGATCAAGGTCCAGGAGGTAAGTGGTTTGTGTCTGATTGTGAGCCAAATCCATTTGTCAAGTATCAACCGCACAGAGAAAAGCAAAACACCAACAGCAGTGATCTGGTACAGCACAAGCTCTAATACACTGGCTTTCATTTGGTGCGTTGTGACCAGATAGGGATGATACCAAGAGTTTCCTCTTTCAAATTTGTTCATGGATTTTGGTGTATTGAATTACCTGGTCTTCCCCCCCCCCCTTACTAGAACAAAAGCAGTAAGAATCATCCATAGATTTCCATCTTTCTTTCCAAATGTTCTATAGACACTGTCTTCTGCAGCTTCCTATTCTCTCAGTTCCTTTATAACATTTCCCTTCCATACGTTACTGATGGACATGAGTTCTTGAGTTGGGCAGGGGGAAAAGTCAATGATTACACTTACAGACATATCCAGGTTTTTTGAGTGCAGCATTCTATTAATGTGCAGAAGAACAAGTGGGGGTGCAATTCAAAAATTATTGTTTTAATTCCATATCATATAGTTGGGAAGGGCATAATTACTGTATTCATTAAATATCAGGAGTATTGTCATTATTCTGGAAAGTCCTGACAGGGAAATTTTCTGTTTTAATAACTATAAAAACAATAATCCAGTTTAGTGAAAACACTACCTTGCTGAAGGAAACTAAGGCCCCTGCCACACGGGGGAAATTGATGCAGCTTTGACAGGCGCACCGGCGATCCCACGGCCGCGCTTGCTGCGCCGTTTCAGGTAAGTCCTCCTCTTTTGCTGGTTCTTTTTTTCAGCACATTTTTGTCCTGAAGAGCCGGATCGGGGATGGGTGTGCACCGGTTCCCAGATGTTGCGGTGTGCTCGCGCCCGTTTGCTGCACCCCCAATCCGTCCCTCTTCTGGCCCCAAACCTCCTGTGTGACTGGGGCCCAAAATGATAATTTTTGAAAAACCTCCTCCCCCAGATAAGCAGCAGCAGGGAAGGAGAGAGGGAAAGGAAGCACTCCCCAGCCCCCGCTGGCTCATGCAGCAGTGGCTCTCTAAACTTTAAAGGGCTATTATCTCTGGTAGATGGCCTGGGCTCTGAAGTCTGAAGTTTTGGAGACCAGGTCTATTGCCCATAGAAAATAACAGCCATTTAAAGTTTAAAGGACTAGTGCACCACAGACCAGTTGGGCCTGCTGAAAATAATGGGCAATAGACCTGGCCTCTTTTCTACTGCCTGTAGAAAATCAGAAAGTGTCAAAGCAGGATTACAGCTGAACATCAAAAGACAAAAGTAATGACTACAGGGAATTACACAACTTTAAGAGTGATGATGAAGAAACTGAAATTGTTAAACATTTTCCATTCCTTGGCTCAGTCTTCAACCAAAAGGGGAGACTGTAATGAAGAAATCAGAAGGAGACTGAGACCGGGAAGGGCAACCATGAAGGAGCCAGAAAAGATCTTTAAATGTCAGGATGTGTCACTGGCAACCAGGACCAAGATAATTTACAATTATAGTATTCCCCATTACTATGTATGGGTGTGAGAGTTGGACAAGGAAGAAAGCTGGCAGGAAGTGTAATGTATTCAGATGCTGCCCTGAATGCATGAGGATGAACGTAGAATCATCCCATAGAGAAGCTATGCTAAGCTTCAGAAGTCGGCAAGGATTCGCGCCGAAAGCATTGTGTCCAATCACATTTGAATGTCTGTAAGTGGGAACGCTTATGATTGGTCTGTTATGCGATCAACCTGATAGGTTGATAAATGTATAGTAGGTGTGGCTACATTAGCCCGGAATGTTTAAATACCGAACAGCAACAATGAAAGCTGGTTCGGGCTATCAGATGTTGTACCGTGTCAGAGAAGTTGATCGTCGAGCTGAAATAAACCTGAGTTTTGCTGAAATCACTCTCTGGCTATTTGTTGAGCACGGACTTAACAGGAAGAAAGTTGATCCCTTTGAAATGTGGTGTTGGAGGAGAGTTTTATAGATACTGGACTGCCCAAAAGACAAACAAGTGGGTTCAAATCAAGCGTAAACTCTCCCTAGAAGCTAAAATGACTAAACTGAGGCTGTTGTATTTTGGTCACATTATGAAAAGACAAGAATCACTGGAAAAGACATTAAAGCTAGGAAAAGCTGAAGGCAGCAGGAAAAGAGGAAGACCTAATGTGAGACGGATTTAAAGGAAGCCAGGGCTCTCAGTTTGCAAGACCTGAGCATGGCTGTTAAAAAGAGGACGTTTCAGAGGTCATTCATTCATAGAGGCACCATACATCAGAAACAACTTGATCACACTTAACACACACATGGAAATTTTAAAGGGCTGGTGTACCAGAGAACAACTGGGGGCTGGGGTGTGCCTCCCCTTCCTCACTCCCTACTCCTCCTTCCTCCCCAACCTGATTCTCAATTCCAATATTATCAGGAAAGAAAATACAAAAATAGGGAATTATCCGGTGGGGAGGCTTTAGCAAAATCAGACATTGCCTATCTGATATTGGAAATATTAGTCTATTTATCAGGTCAGCAATACTCAATTGCACACCCCTATAAAAACCACACGAAAAGGATCTGATCAGATTAATTTTTTGCATTGTTTTATCACTCTGCGTGTGTGCAGAGGGGACCGATATATGCAAATATGCTAAAACAGCTAATAGCTACAAAAACATCACAATACTATATTTTCATAATTAATTTTAGAAATTCCTCTTGCTGAACTGAAATTAAGGAGTCACTGAATAAAGTACAGAGTAAATGTTTGAAATATTAAAGAACTGAACTGCAAAAATTTGCACAACCTTAATCCAAATTGGATTGCCCTGTGTTTCAACAGCCATATCAGCAGAAAAGAATGGAGCTGCTGGGAAGGTGAGCGTTTTTTGCCTTTCCTACACTGCTAAATTACTGGGGAGCATTAATTGCTTTCTGAGAGGACAGGGTTTGAGGGAGAGTGGGTGCTTGTAGACTTCTGGAGAGTGGTGCTTTTTCTGGGTCTGTTTGGGTCTTTGTCTGGTCTGTTGCTCATTGAGCAAGGCTGTCTGGGGCTGTTTGCAGGCCCTACCCTCTGCTGTTGCTGCTGGGAGGCAGGGGCTGTGGGCCTCTGAACTATAAGGTTCCTCCTAGGCAGAGATGCGAGCCTGTGGCTCTTAGCCTGGGGATCAGGCTTGGGCACCCTGCATCACACTAGATACTTTTAAACCACTAACCAGTTATAAAGGTAGGGGAGCAGGGGAGCAAGGGCTATCCAGTGTTTTGCAGAAAGTGCCACATGTACAATTATGGAAATTGTGGGTGTGTGCTTGCTGCATGGAGCTCATGGTTCTCAGGGAGCAGGTTCCTTCCCTTGAGGCTAGGGTTGCTGACCTGGAGAAGCAGAGGCAGAGAGAGTAGTTTGGAGAAGAGACCCTTAGGGACTTATGAAAACATTCCCACTCCTGTGCTGACAGTGCTGAAGAGAGAGTTTTGAGGTCAGAGGGTGACAGTCTGAGAATGAGGGATGTAATTAGCAGTCATGGGATAAGAGGATGGATTCTCTAATGGATTAAAATGTGCTTAAATGACAAAAAGCAAAGAGTAGGAATCAATATGCAGTTCTCACAAAGGAGGGAAGTAAGCATTGGGGTCCCACAAGAATTGGTATTGGGGGTCTGCTGCACTATTTAATCGATTCATCAGTTATCTGGAACTAGGGGTGAATAGTGTAGTGGCCAAGTTTGCAGGTGACACCAAATTATTCAGGATGGTGAAAACCAAGGCTGACTGTGAAGAGCTCCAAGATGACTTCCACAAACTGGGTGTGTGGGCAACAATGTGGCAAATGAAGTTCAGTGCTGGTAAGGGTAAGGTGATGCACATTGGAACAAAAAAACCAACAAAAAAATCAACTTTAATTATACACTACTGGGGCCTGAACTTGTTGAGATTGAGAAGGAAAAAGGTCTTGTGGTCATACTAGATAGCTCAGTAAAAGTGTCAACCCAGTGTGCTGCAGTGGTGAAAAAGGCAAAGTGTATATTAGGGATTATTAGGAAAGGGATTGAAAATAAAACAGCCAATATTGTAATGTCCCTGTATAGATATATGGTGCAGCCTCATTTGTAATGCTGTGTACACTTCTGGTCACCATATCTCCAAAACAATGTTGCAGAACTGGAAAAAGTACAGAGGAGGGCAATCAAGATGATTAGGCCGTTGGAGCATTTTTCCTATGAGGAAAGGCTGAAGAGTCTAGGACTTATCAGTTTAGAAAAGAGACAACTAACGGTGGACATGATAGAGGTTCATATTATACATGGGGTGGAAAGAGTTGACAAAGATAATTTTTTTCTCCCTCTCCCAAAATACTAGAACTCAAGGGCATCCAATGAAACTGATGGGCAGTAGGTTCAAGACAGACAAAAGGAAATACTACTTTACACAGAGAATGATTAAAATGCGGAATTTTCTGCAAGAGGATGTAGTGACCATCACAGGAATAAATAGCTTTAAAGGGGGATTAGATAGATTCATGGAGGATAAGTCTATCAATGGCTTCTTGCCTCGGTGACTGAGGGGAACCTTCACATTCAGTGGCACTAAGCCTCTGAATCCCAGTGCCAGGAGGCAACATCAGGGGAAGGCCTTGGCCTCTATGCCCTGTTGTTGGCCATCCAACTGGTTGGCCACCGTGTGAGACAGGATGCTGGAGTAGATTGACCATTGGTCTGATCCAGTAGGGTTCTTCTTATATTCTTATAAGAACAGTCATACTAATGGAACTAATATTTACATAAATATTTATATTCTATTTTTCTCCCCAATGGGGAACCAGAGTGGCTTACAACATCATTCTTCACTTCTCCATTTTATCCTCCCAACAACCTATGAAGTAGGTAAGGCTGAAAAAGTGTAACTGGCCCAAGTCCACCCAATGAGCTTCCAAGACAGTGTTTTATGTAAGGAAGGGACAGCCTTGGAGGACATGCAGAGTTGTTTTACAGCAGCTAGTTAGAAATATTAATAGTGCAACAGAAATAGTGAAATGGTATAATAGTGAAAATTTGCATTTTTAAAAAAATTGTGACTATGGCAAGCCACTCAGAGGTTAACAAGCACAACTGCCAGAACGGGAGGGAGGAACATCCTGGCCATGAAGAATAAAGCAGCTACTGTCCAGGCTTAAAGTTGTTCAACATGGATTTCAACAAGAAACATTGAAGTAATCCAAGCAGGAAGCTGACCAAGGTGAATTCACTGGGTGATAGGGTTAAAGTTCACATCATGCTTATGATTAACAGGAAACACATATTTGATAGCCTCCTGGTGCACACAACTAAACCTAAATCCCTGCTTCCAGATCACTGCAAACGGTTGGAGGCTTCAGCTAGCTGGTTTCCCTTGTCTGGTGTTTTCATAGAATCAGACAAGCACAACTGCCAGAGCGGGAGGGAGGAACATCCTGGCCATGAAGAATAAAGCAGCTACTGTCCAGGCTTAAAGCTGTTCAACATGGATTTTAACAAGAACCATTGAGGTAATTCAAGCAGGAAGCTGACCAAGGTGAATCCACTGGGTGATAGGGTTAAGGTTCACAGCATGCCTATGATTAACAGGAGACACATATTTGTTAGCCTCCTGGTGCACACAATTAAAGCTAAATCCCTGCTTCCAGATCACTGCAAACTGTTGGAGGCTTCAGCTAGTCGGATTCCCTTGTCTGGTGTTTTCATAGAATCAGCCTAAAGCAGGCTCAGCCTAAAGGACCCCTGACAAGTGTTTGTCCAGCTACTGTTTAAAGACTGCCAGCGAGGGGGAGCTCACCACCTCCTTAGGCAGATGATTCCACTCCTGAACTACTCTTACTGTAAAAAAATAAATCTTAATATGCAGTCAGTATGTTTCTATTCTTTTTCCATGGCTTTTGAAGGTCAATGAGAATGCTCAGGCTTGGAGAACCAACGAGGAAGGCTTTCCTTTTAATTAATGTGCTAATTTTTTTCTGTGTACCTCAGGACTCCCCTAGTATGCAGAATTCCCTGCCTCATTATTGGTTCAGTTTCTTTGCCATACTTATAACCACAAATCCTTGATGTTTACTATTAGAAAGGGTGACCTGTAACATGTCCAAACCATTTTTTTACAGAAAGCGACTGTAAGATATCACTGATATAATATCCTCGTCTGTTCCCTTCTGCAGAGAATTTTGTTAGTCAGATCCAACCATTCATTCCTATTATCAAATTTGGTTCATTAAGTAGGGCTAGCCCATTAGTTAATGATAAATCCATGATGTTTACTGTTAGAAAGGATGACCTGTAACATGTCCAAACCATGTTTTTTACAGAAAGCGACTGTAAAATATCACTGATATCATATCCTCGTCTGTTCCCTTCTGCAGAGAACTGAGAATGCTGAGGCTTGGAGAACCAATGAGGAAGGCTTTCCTTTTAATTTATGTGCTAATTTTTTTCTGTGTACCTCAGAACTCCCCTAGTATGCAGAATTCCCTGCCTCATTATTGGTTCAGTTTCTTTGCCATACTTATAACCATAAATCCATGATGTTTACTGTTAGAAAGGATGACCTGTAACATGTCCAAACCATGTTTTTTACAGAAAGCGACTGTAAAATATCACTGATATCATATCCTCGTCTGTTCCCTTCTGCAGAGAATTTTGTTAGTCAGATCCAACCATTCATTCCTATTATCAAATTTGGTTCATTAAGTAGGGCTAGCCCATTAGTTAATGAGGCCAGACTTTGAAGGGTGATTAATATGGTTCTTGATTACTTTCACATTTTCCTACCTTGATTACTTTGATATTCATCAGGCTAATTAGTTTGGGTAGTTTCTCAGTTCTTTCAATCTGCCTCATTCAGTCAATTAACAAGCCCTATAACAACCACTTATCGATCAAAATTAACTGAGTGCTAGAGATATTAATGCCTATCACATATCAAAATAATGAATTTTGGATAGTAAATTTGCATGTGTTAATGTAAAGACTAAGACTGATTTGTTTTGAAAAACAAAACTGAAAGTAATATTCCCTGTAAAAATGCAAGTCACTAGTTCTAATGTGCCATGATGACCCCAGTATGTTAAACAAATGTGTTCAAGAGATCAGCAGTTGCTATCTTGTGGCCCCAATCTGCCTAAGGCATTATTCTGCTGACAATGAAGTGGTTGTTCGTTCATGCTCTGTCTGCTTCCCTCTTCTCTGGGGCCACTAAGATTATGGATGCAGAAAATTTTTGTAATTTCATTTTTTCAGCTCAAAACTTTGGTGCTTCATATGAGTACTTTTAGCTGACAATGAAGTGGTTGTTCGTTCAGGCTCTGTCTGCTTCCCTCTTCTCTGGGTCCACTAAGATTATGGATGCAGGAAAAATTTGTAAATTCATTTTTTCATCTCCAACTTTGGTGCTTCATATGAGTACTTTTAGGTTGTGAAGCAAAAGGCAGCTTTGAACATGTTCTGCTCATAAACTATCTTCAGCACAAAAGCAAATGGCAATATTGATGCCCATCATTCATGACTTTGGGATTAAAAGAAGCCTTTTTCTAACCTTCATTTCTGCTGTTTTTCCATTCCTTTGTTATATTAATAATTCAGAATGGTCTGATGAGAAATCTCAATAGACTTTAAGTGTTGGAAGAAATAATCCCCGGACTGCTGTGGTAGTTTCCTGCCAGTTTGGAAAGGGCTTGAGGTTTCTGGAAGAAGAGGAATCTGGCAATTGAGAAGTGTTTGGTATAAAGGAAAACATTTTACAACCAGTTTAGGAATTTTTTTAAACCTTCTAAATAATGTGCTGCCATCTGCAGTCTTTGCTATCTCAATGCTTCTAGACCTAACATAGGTCCTAGTATTAGCCCTTAGGGCCCCCTCCACTGTGAGAATTACTGATTTGTTTCTCTCCTCTGCTTCTTGATATTAATCAGCTTCCATTCTATAAGAGGTCTTATTTTATCACCCATAATTGCTTTCTTTAGTGCCTTTACTATCCATTTTGAATTCTTTGAACATTTAGCAAGTATGTAGATACTGATGCCTGTTGTTCAAGGTCTGGGGATTAAACGGTAACTTTTTTCTAATGTTGCAGCTCTACTGAATATTTATTCCTTTGTTTATGCTGATGATTCAAAATACATGTTTCCTCTGTGTGTATTAATTGTTAGGAGACCATCTCCTAGTAACACACCCTCCCTGCCAAAACAAGGAGCTGACACATCAAAATTAACCAGAAAAATGCTGAACACTAAAACTGGCAGGCATCAAACAGGCATTAAAAAGCATAAGAACTGCTGAAGTTTGATTTTTAAAAAATCAGGTGGGACGAATTTTGATTCCTTGAACACAGGTGAACCCTAAAAGAACTGAAATAGTATACATTCCTAGTTTCAATTAACATCTGCGTCTCCTGCTTGTTTCCTGCTCTAGCCAGAGTTAAACACTAGTCTTGAAGAGGTTGCCAGCAAGGCACACTGAGGGCAGGTTTATATTTGGCTGGTCAAAGTTCAGTGAAGCCCACCATACATTTAATTGGACCAAAATTTAAAGTCTCTGATCAGCCATAAATCTTGTGTGCTTATTTATTTGTTACACATATATCCCAACAGCTCAGAGAAATTTCCAGGTGATGTCTTACCCAGGCAATTTGCAGACCCAGACTTTTGCTCTGTCATACTTAAATAGTGGTTCGGAGGACTTGCTTGAGTGAGACCTCATGAGAAATTTCATGGGAGAAGAAAATGTGTAAGATGAGCACCATCTCTCCATGCTCTGGATATAACGCTTACGAGGAGCCAACTTACATTAATGGCTCAACAAGATATGATGTAGGATATCTGTGCTTCGAGGTCTTGTGTTTTGGTTTTTTGTTCTAAAGAACTATCAACCAAAAATCAAGGAAAGGTCATGGGATGGGTGATGTGTACCTTTTCCTCTTCCGTGCCCATTTCATGATGTTATTCTTCCCTCTCCTAAATCTGCAATTAGTCCCATGGGGTGAAGGAGATGCACCTCCATCACATGCTAATTGTAGTTTTGCAGGGCACAGTTTACATCAGGGAAATAGCACAGGAAGAAAAACACCCTGCATGGTTAACAAAAAAAGTAATGGAAGCTGTAAAAGGTAAGAAGGATTCTTTAAGTGGCGGAAAGCTAGTCTCAATGAGGTTGATAAAAGGGAACACAGGCTGTGGCAAATAAAATGCAAGTATGTGATCAGGCAAGCAAAAAGGGAATATGAAGAGCATACAGCAAAAAACATAAATACCAGCAATAAAACTTTCTTCAAATATATTAGAAACCAGCCAGGGAGGCAGTGGGGCCCTTGGAT
>NW_015176455.1:1166817-1291466 GCF_001447785.1 Gekko japonicus | reverse complement strand
GGCTACAAGTATGGACAGCTTCAAGAGGGAATTAAACATATGGAGCAGAGATCCATCAGTGGCTATTAGCCACAAGGTATAGATAGGAACTCTGGGGCAAGTGATGATCTGTATTCTTGGTGCTTGGGGGGGGGCAACAGTGGGAGAGCTTCGAGTGTCCTGGCCCCACTGCTGGACCTCCTGATGGCACCTGATATTTTTGGCCTCTGTGTGACAGAGTGTTGGACTGGATTGGCCATTGGCCTGATCCAACATTGGCATCTCTTATGTTCTTATGTTCTTAACACCCTCTCCTCCAGTGACACTTCCCCAGTCTTCAAAAGCAACCCCACAGGGTTACTAATGAGTTAAAGCAAATGAAGGATCCTGAACATAGTTCTGTCATATCATGTCCACATGGGTCCCCCTCATCCATTTAGCTTCATATCAGAGTTGTCTGAACTATTGTATGTGCAGGCTTCATGTGTAAAGCAGGAGGGCACTCACTAGTACTGCTGCCGGCAGATACATGTTGAGCACCTATATGCACAGACTTTGCATATGCAAGATAGCATTGTGTCACAGGGCTAGCGGATGCCCAAAATCTGAGGCAAAGGTTTTACATTTGCATGCTCTACCATCCATGGGGCTGCTAGGGTTTGAACCTAGGACCTCAGGCACTGTTCCACTGAGCCATGGCCTACGATGATGCACTTTTTACTTTTCCTATCCTTAAAGCTCAGATAAAGCAAATGCCATATATCTGACAAAGTGTAGGTTAATGATCGCCAAAGGACATAGAGCGGGAGACAAGGTATAAGGTCAGCACAACCATCTCTGCTTAAGAGTAAATGTCTTATTTATGATCCTATTCATTTTTGTGACAGCATTTTAAACCATGAGATTTAATGACACTGAGTTCAGCTTTCTCCCTCAAACAACTTCACTAGCTTTTATCTTCCACAAAATTGTTCTTCATATGACTGCAGCAAATGTGGAAAGAAGGGGCAATTCAACCAAAAGATTCCTCAACAAATCCCACTGAAAAAAACACTAACTGCAAATGAGCACTACTCTTGGTACAGTTTTCCAGACATATACCACTGTTGAAAAAGCCATCTTTAGATTCGGCAGATCTGGCCAACTACTGCCCAGTCTCAAATTTTTCATTTCTCAGCAAGGTAATTGAGAGAGTGGTGGCTGAGCAGCTCCAGAGGTTCCTGGAGGACATGGTGACCCTAGACCCATTCCAGTCCGGTTTCCACCCTGGTCATGGGACAGAGACAATGCTGGTCACCCTCACAGATGATCTCCACAGACAGCTGGATCAAGGTGCTCAGCGCTGCTGTTGTTGCTTGATCTGACAGCAGTGTTTGACACAGTCGACTATGACCTGCTGGCCCACTCCCTCACCAATATAGGAGTCCGTGGAGTAGCCTTGCAGTGGTATCAGGAGAGAGGGTGTTGCCCTGCTACCTCTTGGTGTGTGGGGTCCCCTAAGGAACAATCCTCTCTCCTATGCTGTTTAACATCTATATGTTCCCTCTTGCCCGGCTGGTGCAGAGTTTGGGGCTGGATTGCCACCAGTATGCTGATGATACCCAGCTGTAGCTGTTGAAGGATGGCCAGCTGGCTACTGCCTCACCTAATTTGGCTGAGAGACTGGAGGCCATGGCTGGATGGTTGAGACAGAGCCAGATGAAACTGAATCCATCAAAGATGGAGGTCCTGTGGTTGGGAGGGAGCGACTCAAGGTTGGGGTGTCAACTCCCAATGCTTGACAGCATGCCATTAACAATGGCAGCAACTGTCAAGAGGTTAGATGTGTTCCTGGACTCCTCTTTATCAGTGGAGGTGCAGGTAGCACATGTTGCCAGGCTGGCATTCTTCCAACTTCACCAGGTCAGGCAATTTGCCCCTTACCTCTCTAGCCCCAACCGTGCCACAGTGATCCATGCAATGGTCACCTCACAACTGGATTACTGTAACTCGCTTTACATAGGGCTACCCTTGAGTCTGATCGGGAAATTACACCATGTCCAAAATGCAGAATGCATCAATGTGGATACTTACGGGTACCCCAATGACTGCACATATTCCAACCCCCACACAATGCAGGGAATTCACAAATACCTCCCCCCACGCACACCCAGTGACCCCTGTTCCATGCCTAGAAGAGTACAGAAAACCTCCAGAATCCCTGGCCAAACTGACCTGGAGAAAAAATTGCTTCCAGACCCTACATGGGCAATCAGCATTTCCCTGGCCATGTAAGAAAGGGCCACAAGATGTAACCCTTCCTTCCCTCCTTCTCATGATCTGCCTAAGTTCACACAATCCACATAGCTGTCAGATGGCCATCTAGCCTCTGTTTGAAAACCTCTAAAGAAGGAGAGCCCACCACCTCCCGAGGAAGCCTGTTCCACTGAAGAACCACTCTACCTGTCAGAAAGTTCTTCTTAATGTTTAGCCGAAATCTCTTCTCATTTAATTTCAACCCATTGGTTTCGGTCTGACTTTCTGGAGCAAAAGAAAACAACTCTGCACCATGCTCTATATGTCAGCCCTTCAAGTACTTGAAAATGGTGATCATATCACCTCTCACTCGTCTCCTCTCCAGGTTAAACATACCCAGCTCCTTTAACTTTTCCTTATAGGATGGTCTCCAGACCCCTCACCATCTTCATTGCCCTCCTCTGGACACATTCCAGCTTGTCTATATTCTTCTTAAATTGTGGTGCCCAAAACTGAACACAGTACTCTAGGTGAGGTCTAACCAGAGCAGAGTAAAGTGATACCATCACTTTGCATGATCTGGACACTATACTTTTGTTGATACAGCCCAAAATGGCATTTGCCTTTTTAGCTACCACATCACACTTGTCTCCTCCATTTGCTGAGATATCTTTCCTTCCACCTCCTGTTGCCCTCTCAGGAGGCCTTCATAGATTCTGTCCATGAAATCACCTTCCCTTAAAAATGGGTGTGTGGACAAGCGTGCCTCAAGTCCCTGTATCTTCTCCAGTAGGGCTACCAACTTCCAGTTGCTGCAGGTGTAATTGCTGTTACCCTCAGGTAAGAATACAAACATGCTGCAGACTTTGCACATCACTGCCTCAGCTCCCTCACCAGCCATGCTGCACTCCAGCAGCAGCCAGTTTGGTGTAGTGGTTAAGTGCGCAAACTCTAATCTGGGATAACTGGGTTTGATTCCCCACTCCTCCACTTACACCTGCTGTATTACCTTGGGCAAGCCATAGTTCTAGCACAGCTGTTCTTAAAAAAGAACAGTTTCTGTCAGGAGCTCTCTCAACCCCATCTACCTCACAGGGTGTCTGTTGTGGGGAGGGGAAGGGAAAGGAGTTTGTAAGCCACTCTGAGACTCCTTTGGGTAGTGAAGGGCGGGGTATAAATCCAATCTCCCCCCCCCTCCTCCTCCTCTTCTTCTACTTCTTCTTGCTCCTTCTCAGAGCCCAGCTGACTTTGGCTGTTCTCTAATGCCATTATGACCCAGGCTAGCCAATTGCATTAGATTTTGGAAGCTAAGCAGGTTGACTCAGATTAGAACTTGGATGGGAGACCACCAAGGAAGTCATGGTTTGCTACACAGAAGCAGGCACTGGCAAACCACCTCTGAATGTCTCTTGTCATGAAAAACCTACAGAGTTGACAGAAGTGTGTTGCAACTTGATGGCACCACTGTCATTGAACATGCAGGCACCACATGCAGCTTCAAAATGCAGCTGTTTTTAGATTATGCTTTATGTACCCATGAAGATCCTGGGGCAGATGGAAACCCAACAAGCTAGTACAGGTGAACATGCAGCAACAGCAGCCATCCAGCCATCTACCATACTGAATGTCACCACTGCTCACTGGCATAACTACCTGAACAGTCTTTTAAGCACTTTTGTACCTGCATATTTTCAATGGCAAACAAATAATTTGATCATAGGAGATGTTCCACTTCAGAGAAAAGAGGCTTTGCAAACAAGGTTAGTGCAATTTTGTGGAAAACAGAATCACTTCTGGATGAGGGATAGTCACTCATTTCAAAGAAGCTGATGGGCAGTATATTCAGGTCAGACAAAAGGAAATACTTCTTTAAACAGTGAGTGATTAAAATGCAGAATTCACTGCCAGAGAATGTAATAATGGCTACAGGCATAGACTGCTTTAAAAGGGGATTAGACAGATTCATGGAGGAGAGGTCTATCAGTGGTCTATCAGTGGTTATTAGCCATGTTGACTGAAGGGAGTCTCCATGTTCAGAGGCAGTGAACCATTACAATTGTATCATTTTGCAAAATATTAGCCTGTAGATGTCTGTGGGATGAGATGAATGTTCTTTAACTCTTCAACAATGTCACTCCTATTTAGAAAATCCAGTAAACATCTGAATTCCAATAACAGGAATTAACATCTGGGAAGGCCTCAACCCTCTATGCTCTATTGTTGGACCTCCAGTTCCTCTCCATAGCATGGCACCACCCATATGGCCTTTGTACTTGCAATCCCCATGGTACTCAACACAACTCTTTTATGTAGGGCTGCCAAGTGGGGGCGGAAATGTTACATTCCACATCCTTTTGGTGATCCATGGCAACGTTCTTTGAACATTCGTATGGATGCACACACACTGCACATTTAGGTACATATTATATATAAGACACATACTGCAGTCCATACTGCCATAATGATAATGTTATACAAATGCACAAGCAGCAGAAAATGGGTGAAAGAAGGCACATGGAATTGCATTCCATGGCATGGACAATTTGGATCTGTCCAGGAAGAATTCCTATAGGGAGGGATTCAGAAGCTTCTCAGGTTTCAAAAATTATGTTGGTGAAATTTCTTTTGCATTTTAGATTCATGAAGTCTATGATATTAATTGTACCCCTTGACTAGTAGATTATATTGGATCCTTTTAAAATGATAAAATTATTCTAGAAAGAAGCCTCTGTAGGTATCATGTTCGTTTTGATTACTTAGTGTTGCTTTGTTCGTGAAGATATCCCCTGATGAAGAGCACCCCAGCGGGAAATATGCTGGAACTGGTAGTTACTCTTTCAGTGTTGATCCCCCCCCCCAATCTTTCATTATGCAAGTTTACACTTTGGGCTCACACTAAACTATTTTGGGCAAGGCCAGCTGCTATTCTTACAGTTCTTCCTCACTATGCTCTTGTTATCTAAATTCACTGTTAAGAGTGAGTTGTGTGTGGATGAACGGATCCTATCAATTCCCCAGACATTTTAGGCACTTCTCACTGGGGCTGGCTGGGGGGGTGGCACACATTTTTTACTTCCTCATATTTAAGATGAATACAATGCAGACATGTTGGCATAGCCTTGAGATAAGTAGGAAAAAGCAGGGACAGAGCATTGTATGGAGGTTTTTATTTATGTGTTTATTTTATTAAAATATAACATGCCTTTCCTCTTGGCTCAAGGTGAATGAAGGTTTTTATGAGGCCAGAAGGTAGCACAGTGGTACAATAGTTAGAGTGTTGGATCAGGGTGGCCTAGAGTTAGAGCTACCAACCTCTGGGTGGGGTCCTGAAGATCTCCTGGAATTACAACTGACCTCCAGATGATAGAGATCTGTTCTCCTGAAGAAAATGGCTGCTTTGGAAGGTGGACTCTATGATATCACATCCCTACTGAGCTCCCATCCCTTCTCAAATCCCGCCCTCCCCAGACTCTGCCTCCGAATCTCCAGGAATTTTCCAAACCAGAGCTGGCAACCCTACCTGGAGTCCAATTCCTACCATGTCATCATGAAGCTCACAGCCAATCTCTCCATCTAGTTTATATTAAAAGCCAGTTTAAAGGAGAAGGTTTGATGTCTGCAAAATCTTTGTAAAGAGATTGTTTCCCCCACTTCTTAGCAGAGGAGATCACTTTCCCTTGCCATCAGACTATCTGACGGTTGAAAGGGAACATGTATTGGTAGAAATCCACCAAAGAAACTAAGTGCAGAGCCTTCACTCATACACATTATTAAGTCTCTTTATGAGGTCTAAAATTGCTCGTAAGATTTAATAAAAAAAGAGGAAAGAAAATGTTATGTTAGGCCTTAACATTCTCCAGCAAATTACTGAGTAAAGTATGTAAAATGTTAATGGCTCTTGAACACTGTAGTTGGTAAAATGGCTTCATTCATGAGGTTGCTGAGACGGGTGAAGAATCCTTTGTGGACCTTGCCTCATATTTGAACAGCTGATACTAATTCTCCATGCTTTACTCTCTGTTGAGCTGTAGGGAAGAACCAGTGAGCTCATGACTGATTCTAAAGTTAAAATAAAACTGTCATTTCCATTGGCAACCTTAGAATTGCAGGAGATGCGCCTGGTCCATAGACAATTAAGGAAGTTGTCTTTGTGATTCCAAAACCCGATACCAGGGAGAATTGCGTGCTTTCCCACAGTTCAGCAATGGTGGAAAAGCCTGTTGTTTCTCCAAGTCTCTCATTGTGCATAATGGCGCTGGTCTCCTTTGTCCAGAGGCACTCTGGGAGATTCCAGGGAGGCATGTGTCTTGTGGCAGGCAGCTCAAGCCATGCCCATCCATAGGCAGCATGAGGTGCAAGGCCAGCTATTCAAACACACAGCATCAAACACACACAGCAGTGATCCCTGAGTCCCAAATGCACAGATACACAGACATTTGACCAATACAGCATAAGCACAGTACAGACAAAATGCAATTGCAAACACACATGGTAACATCCAGATGACAGAGATCTGTTCTCCTGAAGAAAATGGCTGCTTTGGAAGGTGGACTCTATGATATCACAACCCTACTGAGCTCCCATCCCTTCTCAAATCCCGCCCTCCCCAGGCTCTGCCCCCAAATCTCCAGGAATTTTCCAAACCAGAGCTGGCAACCCTACCTGGAGTCCAATTCCTACCATGTCATCATGAAGCTCACAGCCAATCTCTCCATCTAGTTTATATTAAAAGCCAGTTTAAAGGAGAAGGTTTGATGTCTGCAAAATCTTTGTAAAGAGATTGTTTCCCCCACTTCTTAGCAGAGGAGATCACTTTCCCTTGCCATCAGACTATCTGATGGTTGAAAGGGAACATGTATTGGTAGAAATCTATCAAAGAAACTAAGTGCAGAGCCTTCACTCATACACATTATTAAGTCTCTTTATGAGGTCTAAAATTGCTCGTAAGATTTAATAAAAAAAGAGGAAAGAAAATGTTATGTTAGGCCTTAACATTCTCCAGCAAATTACTGAGTAAAGTATGTAAAATGTTAATGGCTCTTGAACACTGTAGTTGGTAAAATGGCTTCATTCATGAGGTTGCTGAGACGGGTGAAGAATCCTTTGTGGACCTTGCCTCATATTTGAACAGCTGATACTAATTCTCCATGCTTTACTCTCTGTTGAGCTGTAGGGAAGAACCAGTGAGCTCATGACTGATTCTAAAGTTAAAATGAATCAACTTCCCTGAAACATAAACTGAATGTATTTTAACAGCATTGCTACCCTTGATTGATTCATCAATTTCCAGCAAGACATTAGAGGTTGCCCCAGAGTCTTGGGGCACACAAAACCACAAACTACATCCTGGACTAGTTCTGGATTCAGTGGCAGGTTCATCCGTGGAAAGGGCCAAGAGGCCTTTGGCTTGAACCCAAAGACTTGTGCTTCTTGTCATGTTCAAGCTTTATAAATGCACAGAACAAGAAGGGAATAATGAGTCAGTTCACATCATTCCTGTAAGGAAGAACACTAACAACAATTTTTTAAAACTGGAAACCCAGCCCCAATCTAACCCTATGAGGGAGACTAATTCCTGCACAGCTAAAAATTCCTCCTGTGAATTATCTCCACATGTGCCTTGTCTGGAAAGACAGCAGGAACTCATCCTGTTCCCCTAGAACCCACAATTGTAATTCATTTTGTTAACCCTCAGCTTGATTATTATCCCGTTCCCCTGGAACCCACCATCATAATTCATTCTGCTAACCCTGGGCTTGACTGTCTCCTTCCACAAGAATGTTAAACTGGAATGTGGTAGTCTGGTCTTCCAAGGTTTCCTCTGAGGACACCAGGAAATTCTTGGCCACTTTTGGTATGATATTTATCCAGGAGTCCTGGATGGTGGAGGAGATATATTATCCTGGCTATTTAGTTTTCTTTCAGAGTATATCAAAAGGCCCTTTGGGTCATCCTTGGGGACGGCTAGCATATCTAATCTCTATGGCATTGCCCATCCATGATTCTTAAATTATTATGGCACAGGATTTTGCGTTCGTAAACATGGGGTCCCATTCAATAATTTTATTCACAGTATATATGCCACCTGCAGCTTCACATGCATTGAATGATAACTGGGCTTTGTTGGATAAAATATTCAATAAAACTAAAAGAAACTTCCCCAACAGTTCATTCCTTCTATTGGGGCTGAAGATGATCATTTAATCCAAAAACCGTATGGTCCTAACAATGAAAATTTCCTTAGGTCCTGGTGGGTTTGTCAGTCACTGAAAGATGTTGCATTAATGTCAGTGACTTGAGGTTGGCCACTTTTGCTATCCAAAGGAATTTAGTAATTTTGAATGGCCACCAGAGAGTTGATCCAAGCAGGAAGTATACCTTCTTGGGCTTCAAGGGAGCTAGTGTTATAGATTATTTCATTGTTTCTTCTGACCTCAGTTCATTGGCCAGCTTCCTGGGAGTTTTGTCCTTTTGGGGCAGTGAACATCTCCCTATTGTTTTGCACATGAATATGCCTTATGCCAAATTCTCTGTAATCAGACAAGACTGTACATCCCAGAATCAAAACTCCCTAGGTCACATCTGCTGGAATGACAATACTGCTTGCTTGACCCAAGATATGATGGCCTCCCCAGAACTTGGGTCTGATGTAGCTAGGAGCTCTCTTATTATCTTGTACAGGCTATCATCTCTCTTCAAGTCCTTGTACTCTAAAGTTATGCCTGAGTGCTTCTGGTCCCCAAGAATTCTGGTACATGGTTTTGAAGCTTACAGCATACAGTTACAGATGTCTGCCCATTAATAAGAAGTGTTCAAGCCTAAGGAAATACAAGGGCTAGTCCCAGTAAATGACTTCATAGCAATTTAAGGAGTATCCTGTATACCTGAATAACAAGAAATAATTGCACAACGTATGGTATTAATCACTTCTGATGAAGTTTTTCCTTGAAACGAAGTTGAAGCCAGACTCTTCATTAAATAACTTGTGAAATAACCTATGATAAGAAAAATACCTGTGAAATAACCTGTGAAAAGTGTATTGCAGATTTGTATGATTTTGGATTTATAATTTATGTATTTATATTTGTAATACTTATTGTATACTTTCAATATAATTATTTTGCATATGATAGCGACTTCCCCAGTTGGTATTTATTGATATAGAGTGCATGCATGTTTATCAAAACAGAACTACAGAAAAAATATAGGAAACGAAAGAGCAATAATACCATACTTGTTCTGAGGGAATTCTTGTTTCTTAAGGGATACTATAGAGATCTAATAAAGCATAAGAAGAAGAAGAACTTATGTAGGACCTGGGGACATTTAACTTTGGCTGTAAGAACTAACAACTACTCAGCATTTTGGGCAATTATTAATATCGGCACTAGAACGTATGGCAGCATTCCTTTCTGTATTCATCCAGAGGTCTGGGAGTCATGTTTTAAAAATCTGTTTGCTACTCTGAGTGAACTTCTGAGATACTTGAACACAATAAACCTCTTCCTGACTGGCCTGAGGTGACCCCTTTTGAAGTTGAAGGCTTGACCCACTGCCTCCACTCAGGGAAGGCTCCTGAAGCAGACCTTATAAATTATTCAGATTAAATCTATCTTGGTGGACAGAGATCCTAGCTCTGCTGTTTTCAAAAATCTGGGGTCATCCCAAAATTTTGGAGGCACACAACACAATAGTAGTTATAATCTTCAAGAAGGGTCAAAGCTCAGACCCAAGTTGCTATCATCCAATCAGTTTATTATCTTGCTTGGGCAAATTATACTCTTCATATTTTCTAGACGACTTAACTGATTTGCTTGACCAGGGTAATATTCTGGGCCAGGAGTAGATAGGGTTCAGGAGGGGTAATTCAACCTTGGACCATTATCTAGTTCTGTATCGAGAGAAAAATATACCAATCTCCCAAATGGCACCCTTTACACAGGATTTATTAATCTGAAAGGGGCTTTTGATACCATCACTAGAACAAGACTCTGGGAAAAGCTGCAACACATCACAATTGATAAAAAGCTGCTATGGCTCATGCAGCAAGTTCATGCCGACCTTACAGCTCAGGTCTGCTGTGGCTATGGTGGCAAGCTGACTGAGCCATTTAGCCTCGATAAAGGGGTTAGGCAGGAGTCCAATGTTCCCTCTAAGCTGAGTTAGTGTGAGCTAGCTCACAGTTTTTTAGCCTCCGGCTCACACATTTTTGGCTTAGCTCAGGAAGGATGGCTCCAGAGCAAACTAATTTAGGCAGTAGCCAAATTGGTGGCTCACAACTTTAATGCCAGTAGCTCACAAAGTGGAATTTTTGTTCACAAGACTCCACAGCTTAGAGGGAACATTGGGCAGGACTGTCTTGTGTACCCTTTTTGGTTCAACCTATACAGATATGATATTTTGACTTTCTTTAATGAGCTTTGTTATCCACCCCTGAGGGGTAGTTTATAGCTAGAAAATCATAAACACCCTTCATATCTATCTATCTATCTATCTATCTATCTATCTATCTATCTATCATCCATCTATCTGTCTGTCTGTCTGTCCAAAACCCCAAATATCATAAATGCAGTGCACTGCCTGGCTCAGAATGTCACAAAATGGATGTCAGCCAGAGACATGCCTGGACATAGTTTAGAATTGTGAGAAAGAGTGGCTGGCTAGCTAACGACCCTCACCACACCCTAGGGAAATGCAGAATTTAGGAACAATGGGACTCCCATGATCCGATTGCCTCATATTTGACTAATACCAACAACTGTCCAACCTCACTTCCCCTCACCCATTTACCCTAATTACAACACTATTCACCAAACCTGGTAGCTTTTCCCATCTGGTCCTTACAGGGTCATCAAGCACCATTTACACCTATAGTTCACCTCAGGAAATCCCATCAAGTTTTCCCCAGATCATTGTCTACCACTAAAAATACCATCAAGTTATTGTTTTGGGAGGAAATACATCAGCCTGCCCACAGGGACCATTTTGCCCTATATCTGGAGTACCTAGCTGCCAGCTTGCATGTGGGCCTTCTCCTCTTCTCCATGAAATGCTGGTCGTTTTGCTGCTGCTTCCACGGACCTGTTTCATCTAGACTGGTAACTATAGCCTTCCCTGAAATTGCTCTCTTCCGTCTCCTCCCTGATTTCCTCTCAGCTACAGTAGCCTTGTATGTGATTTCAGTGTGTGTGTGTATGTGTGTTTTGCCCATTTCTATTTATTTTAATAAAAACCTTTCCTGCAGAGCACTGGCCTAGTTAATTTCAAGAGTTCTCTTAAGGGGAAAATCCCCATAAACATTGGTGGAGAATCCCAGTTACCCCCTCTTGCTATGTCTCCTTTAAAACTAATTTTCCTCAATTACACAGGAGACTGTCTCTTTGGGTAACACTCCATTTGGCTAATTGCAATATTTCAGTTTTGCTTTATGCTGATGACACTGCTCTGCTGTCTTGGACAAGAGTTGGTTTGCAGCGATCATTAAAATTTTTCTCAGAATATTGTATAAAGTAAGGCCTGAAAATAAACTACCAGAAAACTAAAGTAGTTGTTTTCTCCAAAAGAAGGGAATCCTTCAATGTTCAGATGGACTCTGAAAGGGGAAGAAATTCAGCAAGTGAAGGAGTTTTCATATTTGGGTATCCTTTTCACATCTAACCTAAAATGGAGGCCTCGTCAGATAAGGAGAAAAGCAAAAACCAGCATATTAAACTTTTTTAAAAAATGGAGGTGGGAATTATGTTCCAGTTGTGTTCAAGTCTTTAACCTAAAAGTAATTCTTATTATCCTTTACAGAGGATTGTCTTGGCATATGAAAACACTGACCATCTTCTTTTATATTTTCTGCAGAAATTATTAAACATTCCTCTCTGTGTAGCCAGTGTGGCATTGAAAAGTACTGAGACTTACTAGTGATTTCAGCTCTCATACTTTATTTCAGCTCAGAACAAGACAACTAACCAGCTCGCAGGCTGGTTTATATGTGCAACAACCCCGCACCCAAAACACACCCACACATAAGTGATTGGCTATTTACAGTGGCCGAGAATCCCATAGGCTCTTGGCCAGGAGCCTAGCCTGTCGATAGGCGCCGGCTAGGATCTGCTTGTCCCATTGTTACTGCGAGCGAAGCTCGGCGGCTTCGCATGACCGTGTGGTGCAATGGCCACGCACGTGGTCTGAGATGGATACATTACAGGCATGCTGTTCAGAACTGCGCCAAACTTCCCTGGAAGCAAGGGCTTGGTTAGAAGTGTTTAGACTGTTCATCAAGTCATTCTTGAGCAGCAAAGACTACCTGGCACTCCTGAAAGAAGACTCTTATAGGTCAATGTAGTTTAAGACTGTCTTTGAGAAACTGTTGGCTCTTAATGTTAACCTAGACACTATCTAGGCCCTGGGGTTTCCTGCAGCATTTGCTTTGGTGAGAAAACATGTAAAATCAATTGATCACCAAAGCTCTGCCTTTAGAGCACACCACACCTGTTCATCCCCCATTTTTTTATATTCCACCTCCAAAATCTTTTCTCTCCTACACCTATCTGTTGTCTTCTCAAAGTCTGTTAAGAGCGTTCATTCTGGCAAGACTAAATGCTCACTCCTTGGCCGTTATGTGGGGTAGGTTCATGTGTGGGGTAGGTTCATCACTTCGGAGTGATGGCTCTTTCATGCCCTTTCTAACCATTTTAATAGGGCTTAGAGGAAAATGAAAGCATCTGAACGTAGTGGCATGCAATCAGATATTGCCAACCCAATAAAATCCCTGGTATTCCCAGTATCAGATCAGACTGGCAATATTCAATAGTGGAGTGATCCTAGTTTTGATATTTCCACTCCCAATAGGATCAAGGATACCCAAGAAAGCAGCAGCAATGATTAGGGAGGAGGGAGCATGGCCTAGCTGGTTTGTGGCGCTGTTTTACGAGTGGTAGACCTGGGCTCTGGAATCCCAAGGCCAGGTCTTCCCATAGAAAACAATGGCCCTTTAAAGGACAGAAGCACCGCGGCCAGCTGGGGGTTGGGGCATGCTTCATCTCCCTCCCTCTCTGCTTCATTTCCCTCCGGAAGCTTCATATTTTATTATTATTATTTTTCCTCGGGAGTATTTTTCTGATTTTTATTAATGATGTCCCTATATGATAACAATGTTCCAGGTATTTTATGAAATGATAATCCTGCAGTTCCTGAATTTCCAGTATGGAGTTACAATGATAATTTTTGAAAGTGCACACCATGAGCTGAAGGGAGTGGTGTATGCCTCTTTTTTAAAAGGTCTTCTTAGTTCTAAGGACTGCCATCACGGTGTAGTGGTTAGAGTGTCAGACTATGATCTAGGAGATCCAGGTTCAAATCCCCACTCAGCCGTGGAAGCTTGCAGGGTGACCTTTGGCCAGTCATACACTCTCAACCTAACCAACCTCACCAGATAATTATACAGCTTTGGGACCTTATTAGAGAAAATTGGGGTATAAATCAAGAAAGTAAATAAATATTGGTGAGTCACTGCTGTTCCTCATTCAAGAGAGAAAGCATGTGTATGTGCGTACAGCCTAGGATCAGCATAGAAGTAGAGAGTTGCAGCCTAGGATCGGCATGGGGCAGTACATCAACCGTTTCTTTAAATTAAATAAAGGTCAGGGCCAGATGAATTGCATCCAAGGGTACTAAAAGAACTTGCAGATATAATGTCTGAACTTGCAGATGTAACGTCTGAACCTCTGTCCATTATTTTTGAGAATTCTTGGAGAACAGGTGAGGTGCCAGAAGATTGGAGGCGGGCAAATGTTGTCCCCATCTCCAAGAAGGGGAAAAGGGAGGATCTGTGTAACTACCAACCCATCAGCTTGATGTCTATACCTGGAAAAGAACAAATCATCAAACAGTCAGTCTTTAAGCATTTAGAAAGGATGGTGTCAAACCTTGCTATGCTATGGTTGCTTCGGCTGCCATAATGGCTGGGGGGGGGGCATGCCTGAGGGTGGGGGTGAGTGTGTGCAGGAGTGTGTGAGACCTTTGCTTTTAGAAGATGTAACTTTCCACCAGATGTGCCCTTCTCCTGCTCTGTCTGCGTTCCTAGGAGAAGTGACCTTAAGTACATTCTTGTACCATCTCAGACTCTAGATTACCAGGACATATATCTCCCCTAGTTGGCATGGCAATTAGGCGAAGTGTAGATGTGATGTATGCTTGGGGGTTGGATGGGATCTGTGTAACTTTCTATAATATGGTTGTACTCGCCAAAAGATTTCAGTTCTAACACGGTGACTTTTGGATCTTGCATATGCTCTAATAACCTTATCACTGCCAAAATGAGAGTTATTGAGTGTAACTGGACAGGAGTCTGACAGATGGCTGTGATCACTAAGAGCCTGCATGGGTTTCTCAAGAACAAGTCATGTCTCTTTTTCTGAGAAAGTTATTACCTTGCTGGCTCAGGGGAAGGCTGTAGACATAGTTTACCTTTATTTCAGTAAGGCTTTTGATAAGGTTCCACATAATATTCTTGTTGACAAATTGGTAAAATGTGGTTTCGATCCTGTGACTGTTAGGTTGATCTGTAACTGGTTGACAGATCACACCCAAAGAGTTCTTGTTAAAAAAAAAAAGTGGAGTGCCTCAGGGATCTGTTCTGGGACCAGTTTTGTTCAACATCTTTATCAATGATTTGGATGAATGAATAGAGGGAATGCTTATTAAATTTGCAGATGATACTAAATTGGGAGGTGTAGCAATTATGGTAGAAGACAGAGTCAGGATACAGGATGATCTTGACAGATCTTGATGATCCGGAAAACTGGGCTAAAACAAATGAAATTAATTTCAATGGAGATAAATGTAAAGTTCTGCATTTAGGTAGAAAAAATCAAATGCATCATTCTAGGATGGGGGAGACTTGTCTTGGCAGTAGTATGTGTGAAAAGGATCTAGGGGTCTTAGTAGACCATACACTGAACATGAGTCAGCAGTGTGATGCGGTAGCTAAAAAGGCAAATGCGATTTTGGGCTGTATCAACAGAAGTATAGCATCCAGATCATAAGAAGTGATGGTATTGCTTTATTCTGCTCTGGTTAGACCTCACCTAGAGGTCTAGGTTCAGTTTTGGGTACCACAATTTAAGGATATAGACAAGTTAGAACATGTTCAGAGGAGGGCAATGAAGATGGTGAGGGGTCTGGAGACCAAGTCCAATGAGGAAAGGCTGAAGGAGTTCAGTATGTTTAGCCTGGAGAGGAGATAACTGAGAGGTGATATGATCACCATCTTCAAGTACTTGAAGGGCTGTCATACAGAGGATAGTGTGGAGATGTTTTCTATTACACCAGAACATTGGACCAGAACCAATGGGTTGAAATATAAATTAAAAGAGTTTTCAGCTAAATATTAGGAAGAATTTCCTGACACAGTAGTTCCTCAGTGGAACAGGCTTCCTTGGGAGGTGGTGGGCTCTCCTTCTTTGGAGGTTTTCAGAGGCTATATGGCCATCTGACAGCGATGCTGACTTTGTGAACTTAGGCAGATCATGAGAAGGAGGGAAGGAAGGGTTACATCAGTGCTTAGTACTTGTGGCCCTTTCTTTCATGCCCAAGGAAATGCTGATTGCCACTTTGGGGCAGGAAGCAATTTTTCTCCAAGCCAATTTGACCAGGGATCCTCGAGGGTTGTTGTTGTTTTTTTGCCCTCTTCTGGGCATAAAGCAGGCGTCACTGGGGGTGTGGGGGGAGGTATTTGTGAATTTCCTGAATTGTGCAGGATGTTGGACTAGTTGGCCCTGGAGGTCCCTTCCAACTCTATGATTCTATGAGTATGTACAGATATGCATGTCCTCACAGACAGTCAATAACAGGGGATAGCAAATCCCTTATCTCAGTGTTGTTTCATATCGCTTTGAGTGTTAATATACCACAGACCTTTAAGTACCACTCAGAATAACATCTACCCCTTCCCATCAGTTATGGATTATGCAGAGCCTCTAGCACAAAAGTCTGATGACCTTCAGGTTCATTCCATTTTAGAATTCCGTAAGTTACATCTAAATATTTACATGGCTCACTAGCTAGGAAGTGACATCCTGGCAGCTGCCTTTCAAGATTGATGTTTTCTGTAATATAGCAACCCCTACTTTTTCTCCATAGATTTTAATATTATATTCTCAGTTAGAAATGCCCTATTGATTTGTAGATACTAGCAAATTTCATTCCAGTTTTTCCAGCTGTGGGGTGAATCGATGCCAATTCCCTTTTCTTTATTTATAAGTGCCCAAAGAGATGGAATGTCAAACTTTAAAAAGAAAGGAGTACCACTTTCAGCACATCTTGTAATCTGAACAGTTAGCTCAATATAACAAGCCAGCGGGGAACTCTGGCTGAGCTAAATCTGTCATTAGTATGCTCATTTTTATAAAGAAAGGAAAAGGGATGAGAAGGTTCAGGATTTTAATAGAGTGCAAGAGTGGTTGTGAAACCTGAGATGCAGGGGGCAAAACTCCTGTTCCACCAAAATCAATCACGGCTGGGTCATAATTGTTGGTGTCAAAACTTTAGTGAATCCAGAATTTGACCAAGACCCTGAAATTAATTCTGTTCTGTACAATAACTAGATGTGGCAGGGTCCTATAAGAGCCTTCCACCTAACTATGGGAATCTTGGTGCTGAGCCCTTTGCCCTCACCAGGGGATGACACAACTGAATGGCAGGGTACTTGAGGGGAAAAGGTGCTGTTTAATTCACCACTCCCATTTGGGCATCAAATTGTCATTTGTTTAGTTGGCTATAACGAAAAGAGTAACATCAGGCAAACAATCTAAATCCTCTGAATGCAAAGCAAGTGCTCAGCCAGTGGGCCTTGAACCCTTCTCCATTATTTAAGGTAGGATGGGTGCATTACATCCATTAGTGTTAATAATTAAGTAATATAATTAATTTCTTCCTTGAAACTCAAAGCAATATCTTCAAGATTTCCCAGTGGTCTCCTATTCATTAAATCTGACTCTCCATGGAGGACCTTATTCAATTTCTTCAGCTAAATTTTCTTGTCCACCTATGGCATTAGGATCTCTTCTAAATATGCGCCTCATTGTTTCCCCCCATGCTACACTTCTCCCAGACAGTTATGATATTGTCTCCTTCTTATGTCATAAAGGTCATGGTAAAATGGGGGTCTGCACCCCAATTTCCCTTAGTCCTATTTAGACAGTCTCCCTAATGCACAAAACAGCTTCCTTTTATCATATCTCTAATTCTAACCCATTCCATAGGGGACATAATCAATAGATATGCAAATGGAGTTAGGGACAGAGGGGGTAAGAGTCTCTACAAACATGAAGAAAGGACCAAGTTTGCAGAAAAATCTGATTTTTTTTAAAAAAATGGGAGATTAAGACTCCTCAAAATAATAGAAACAATACTTGTAGCTTTAAGAAAAGAATGGCCACTGAGCTCTCAGTGCCATTTTGGACCTTGCTAGGCAATGACAATATTGATGAGCCTTGAAGCCTTGGTTTCCATCAAGAAAAGCACTGGAGGGGAGCAGAGGTGGACTTGGAGGCCAAAACAACCCTGAAAAATGTCTGTTGCTCCTCCCTAGTCATGTCCCCTGCTGGAAGAAGACTTGCTGGGGAGGGACAGGCCAGATGGCAACCACCAAATATTCATTACTCACACAACTCAGTCCAGCCCAGTGACCACAGAGAACACCATGCAATTCAGCCAGACATTTCACAGAAAGGCTGCCAGGGGATGGCAAGGAGGAAAAGCTTAAGATAGTAGGCGTATAAAGTTAGGTTTGCTGGTTGGTGGGAAGGAGAGAAGGAAGAATGAAGAAGGCTGATGGGATTGCCAGGAAATGGAAAGAGGAAATAGTGTGGGGAAAAGGATATGGGGCAAGAGAGGTGCCCCCCCACAAGTTCTTGCAGGTTCCCCACCCTACTTAATATATTTTCATTTGGAGCAGCACCTATAACTGAGCCACATATGCCATCATTTATTTGCTATTTATTATTTGTTGCTTTCTAATTGGGTTCACTAAGCTGTCCATGAAAAGGTTCTAGCAAGAAGAGAGGCTGGAACACCCACGGACACAAAGCAGTTGAGTCTCTATCCCGGTGCCTTGGAAAATGAGCCATTCTTACACAGTAAATGGATAGGGAAGAAAGAGGGTGGGATAGGCAGGACCCAAGAAGCCTTTATACCATCTAGTCCATCATGGCCAGTATTATCTACTTTTTGAGGGTCCTTCACAACATCTACAGCAATCCTTTTAACAGGGCTTCAGGTGACTATGTACCAATGCCCAAAGCTTAGGTAATAAGAAAGAAGGGCTTGAACTTCTCATGCAGACAGAGGGATATGATTTAGTAGGCATTACAGAGACTTGGTGGGATGATTCCCATGACTGGAATGTAGTAGTGGATGGATATGAGTCGTTCAAGAAAAACCAAAAGGGTCGAAGAGGAAGCGGAATGGCACTGTATGTGAGGAGAGGGTTTGATTGTCAGGACATATTGGAGGAGGCAGGTGACAGTTCAAAGAAAGTATCTGGGCAAGGATAAGGGAAGGAAGGATAAAGAATATTGTGGTTGGAGTCTGCTACAGACTGCCTAACCAGGGTGAAGAGGTGGATGCTAACCTCCGGTTTTGTGTTTTTTTTACTTGCCCAGGATGCTAACCTCCTTGAACAGCTTGACAGTGTATCCAAGCAACATGACCTTGTATTTATGCATGACTTCAACTCTGGTAAACACCTACAGTCATACAACTTCCTGACCTGCCTGGCTGACAACTTCCTTTTTCGTTCTCCATACTTGACTTAATTTTAACCAACAGGCAAGAGTTGGTAGGTGTGATGAAGGTGTGAGGACCTTAGGGGAAGTAGCCATGGTTCCCCATGATGGCTTGGTGGATAAACTGGAGGACTGTGGACTGGACTCTTTGAGAGTTAGGTGGATAGGGAACTGGTTAGAAAACGGCACCCAAAGAGTAGTTGTCAATGGCATTTCATTTGATTGGAGGGAGGTATCCAGTGGCATGCCACAGGGCTCAGTTCTGTGCACAGTACTTGTCAATATTTTAAAATTATCTGGATGAGGGGGTGGAAGGACTATTTAATTTGCAGATGACACCAAATTGGGAAGATTAGCAAACACCCTAGAAGATATAAAATTCAACAAGATTTGAACGCACTGGGAAATTAGGCGGATGTGAATAAGATGAAACTCAGCAAGGATAAACGCAGAGTTCTGCATCTGAGTAACAAAAATGAGAAGAACACATAAGGGATGGGGGGCATACTTCTGGGTAACAGTTTGTGTGAACAAGATCTTGGGGTACGGGTGGACTGTAAGCTAAATATGAGCACCCAATGTGATGTAACAGCAAAGAAAGCTAATGCTGTCTTGGGGTGTATCAATGGAGGCACTGTAACATCCAGATCATAAGATGTCATAGTCCCACTGTACACTGCATTGGTAAGGCCGCACCTGTGTTCAGTGATGTGTGCAGTTCTGGAGGCCTCACTTCAAAAAGGATATGAACAAAATATGCAGAGGAGAGTGACAAAGATGTCATGGGCATGGAAACCAAGCTCTACGAGGGAAGGCTCTTGGGAATGTTCAGTCTGGAAAAGAGGAGATTGAGAAGGGACACACTCTCTTTAAGTATTTGAAGGGCTGTCACTTAGAAGAGGGCAGGGAGCTGTTCCTGTTGGCAGCAGAGGATAGGAATTGCAATAATGGGTTTAAATTAAAGTACCGGCTGTATATTAGGAAAAAATATTTTATAGTAAGAGTAGTTCAGCAGTGGAATCGGGTGCCTAAGGAGGTGGTGAACACCCTCGCACTGGCAGTCTTCAAGCAATAGCTGGATAAACACTTGTCATGGATACTGTAGGCTGATCCTGCATTAAGCAGGGGGTTGGACTACATGGTTTGTATGGCCCCTTCCAAATCTATGATTCTATGATTCTCAGCAGATTGGTCTTGATGTTCTCAGGAGGACTTGAGTGGTTGCAGCTGATTACCGGGATGTTTTCCAGGTAACCTTTGGTCTAAGGGAGTTCCCAGCAAGGAAAAACAGCATTCCCATCTTCATACCATAATACCTGGCACCTATGTGACTCTTTTTTAGGCACCATGCCAAAATGTTTCTTTTTACCCATGTTTTTAACCTGGGTACAATCACTCTCTGGCCAGTGGACCATTATGAGGATAACTTCAGCTGCCAGATGTTTTATACTCTGGGTTTTGCGCTTCTGGGTTTATTGGTTGGTTTTTAATGGTTGATCATTTTAATGATTTTACATTTTATGATTTTATGTGCTGCCTCAAGTAGGTCTCTGAAGAGGCAGCATACAAACGGTTTAAAATAAATCAGTAAAAGTGGAAGCCTCAATTTTGTCCCTCAGTTTAAAAGAACACACTGAATATCACATTTTGAGTTGAATCAGCAAAATTGCATCCCCACTCAGAAAGATACACTGCTGATGAAATATCATAACTCCAATTGCCAGGGGCTCACTCCATCCGCTGTTCTTGAAAATTATAATAGTCAGTACAAGGATTTGCAGGAGACATCCCACTCCCCCCTTTCCCACTATCTCCTCTCCCCCTTTTCCAGAAAACCCCCGTGGTCTCTCCCCTTTTTCCTGCTTCTTTCTCTCCTTCTATGGTTGCCAACCTCTGGGCGGGGGCTGGAGATCTCCTGGAATCACAACATATCTCCCAACTACAGAGATCAGTTCTCCTTAGGGTTGTCAGGTTGAGGTTGGGAAACCTCTGGAAATTTGGGGGTGAAGTTTGGGGAGGGAAGCAACCTCAGCAGGGTATAATGCCATAAAGTCCACCCTCCAGTCCAAAGCATCCCTTTTCTCCATGGGAACTGATCTCTGTCATCTGGAAAGCAGTTGTAATTCCATGTGATCTCTAGCCCCCACCTGGAGGTTGGCAACCCTAGTTCCCCTGGAGGAAATGGTTGCTTTGGAGGGTGGAGTCTATGACATTATACCCCTCTGAAGTCCCTCCCCTCCTCAACCCCCTCATCCCCAGACTCCCCCCCCCCATTTCTAGGAATTTCCTAACTTCATAGATCTAGAGGAATGATGCCCATGCCCTGATGGTGATGGTGTCCTTATATGTGGTGGAAGTTTTAATTCAGACTGAAGATGGTTGATGTTGAGGTGACAAGAAGCCACAATCTGTGGGCAGTGTTGGTCAGCTTCAGGGTGAGCCTCTTATGTTTGTTGGCCCTCCAGGACAACTGTTCGGCTATTGTGTGTGACTAGATGCTGGACTAGATGGACCATGGTTCTTCTTATGTTCTTACATAGATCTCCCCCACACTTATTTAGGGCAACCCCGTGAAGTAGATTTTAGGCTGTGAGGTGATGACCGGTCCCAAATCACCTAAAAAGCTTATAACATTTGAACCTAGGTCTTCCCAGTCTGACTTGATAACTGCTATACCACACAGGCTTTCTATTTATGTACTGCCAGTTGTGGGAGAAGAACCTTATCTGGCATTAATGGGATGCTTTTGCTTTCAGTGGTAGCCAATCACTCTGGCCCTTTGGGGACAAGAAGATTTCCTTCCTTCCTGATATCTTGGAGATTATGGACAGCTTTCATGACACAGACATCTTTTCACAGAGCAACCAGAGGAAGCTTAAGAGGCAAATAATCCAGCTCATCTTTGAGTGCCCTGGAGGCTCTAGCAAAGAAAGATCTCTTGTCTTTACTTTTATGGGAAATCAATACGTTATTTATGCAAGATCTTAAAGAGGCGTTAGGAAACCTGAAACAAGGAATTGCTCACAGCTAAAGAGTGTGACTCTTTGAAATCTCCCAGCAAGCCAAAGAAAGTTGTGCTTCTTTGTTGCAAATGGGTCAGTTTGTGGTGTTAATGGGGTGAGAAAGCAAACAAAGGGTGGGCAAGTCTAAAATTGCATTCTATTTTCAACTGCAAATGGAACAAGACGTTTTCCTAAGGAAAACTGGGGCATAATTACTTGTCTTCGTGACCTATTTTGATTTTTTTTTCTCGCCAGCATGTTCCCTGCTTGCACCAGAGATATTGAAGAGTTGCATCATTTATTGTTATTTATTTACCATATTTACATCTTGCCCTCCTCCTGTCACACAGGCTTTGTCAATGAAAAATAATTGTTTACAACATGGTTGATTTTTGTATTTCCAGGGTACAGACAAAAGTTTGGACCCATCAGGAACATAAGTGAACTTAGCACAATTCCACTTGTGCATGATCTTCTGTAGTACCTAGGGCTTTCCTCCCTGTGTAGTACAGTGCTCTGAAATCCATTGGACAATATATTGCACAAGCAGAAAGGTAAGTGGGGATACAATAAGTCTGAGTTAATATAAGCAACTGCTGTGGTCTTTTTCTTGTGTTCTGCTTACACAAGAACTTTAAGTAAGCAGAAATGTTGCACTGGATCCAACCCATAGAGCTGACAAAGAGCAGCCACCATCAAAAGGCCTCTTCCTAGGGAACATGCTCTAGCCTAACACCAGCAATAAAGTTCAGCTTCATGCATGCATGAATTTGCTTGTAAGATCAGGTCATAACATCATGGCCTGAAATATCTGCTTCACTATCCTTTTTTTTTTTTTTAAGTAACATCCAGCCTTATGATGAGTTTTGGTGAGCTCAAAAGTCAGCACAATATTTTGTGCAAATTTGGAGGTCCTAATAAAGGGTATTACGTAGATTTTGTTCTTAGAGTAGTAGAGCATATCCCTACACCTTCACCTCCACTGCCACTGGGGTTCCCATCCCCCACCCTGTGCCATTTTCAAGTATCCTCAGCTGTGGGAAGCCTCCCTGGGTCTCTAGGGATGCCATCATGTCTAGCTGAGCTCTCAGTGTTTCACCCCTCCCTGTAAAACAGGGGTTTAGAGCAAACATACTCATAGGCCATTTTCCCTAGTACCATTAAGAGCCCATTTAGGCTTAACACCTGTCTGTGCAGTAGCACTGAAAAGACTTTACTTCTGTAGGCCTTTCACATAGTAGATATTTGTCTCATGTTTATTTAGTCATAAGCAAAGCTAGGAATGCATCATAGGAGACTCAGGGCCAAAATACAGGAGGTGACTCAGCCCCCCCCCCCTCCAACAGTGTGCCCACAACTGATTCCTTTAAAAACTATCATAGCTATGTCTGAAGACACAAGGTATGATTTTGCTGCTCTGGGGCAAGGGGCTGCCTGGGACAGTAGTAGGGTAGAAAGTCCATAAATAAATCATCAATGGTTATTGCCACTCACGTCCCTACATTATGAATGTGGAATCCCCAAACTTTTTTTGGCGACAATAACATTCCTTGGCTTCCTTCTTCCAAAAGATGAGAAATGAAATCTGCCAGTATCATACTTATTGCTCAATTATTGCTAATGAAAACAAATAACATGGTTGCTTAAAGTAATTATAAACCCAGTGCTAAGAAAGCTCAATTGAGTTATACAACTACAACTCATTTCTTTATCATTTTCCCACTGGCAAAATAATTAGGTTGTCTCCTTTAATTTTTAAAGTGTGCTTAGCATAAATTGCTGATTTTATTATAAATATATTGATTGGTTATTTTACAGGGTTCATTTATTTATTTATTTTGTTTTAAGGCTCGCAGGGACAAAAACCAGCTGTGTTTGACAAAATTGAGTTACTGAGAAATAAATTGTGCTCATGAAGCCTTTGTTGTAAATAGCCCACTATTAACTCCCAGAACAGAACAGTTCTTCCATTTCTATATACAGTGGTAGGAAACAAAATTATTTACTTATTTATTTGTTTACAAAATTTATATCCCACCTTTCTGCCCTTACAAGGCCCACCAAGGCAGTGAACAATTTACAAGATATGTGATAAAATTACATTACAAAATGATTACAATAAAAACACACATCAGAAAACCATCATAATAAAAACATATAAAAACATACATCATACATGCCTTAACCTGCCTTGGCAGGGAGGGCGGGATAAAAATCAAACAAATAAATAAATTAAATAAATAAACTTTCAAAAGAGTTAAATCAGAGTGAAACTACCTACAAAACCATTTAAAGACACACAAAACATAAAAAGATTGGTTAGGAAAGAGGGATCATTGAGGGAATGCCAAACAAAACAAACAAGTCTTCGATGGCAACAAAAGGGGGCTGATGAATCTTCCTGGGGAAGAGGTTCCAGAGCTTTGGTGCCATGACCAAGAAGGCCATCTCCCAGGTTGCCACCCACCTAATCTCAGAAGGCAGGGGCATCCAAAGTAGGGCCTCCAAAGATGACCACAATGTTTAGGTGGATTCATAAGAGACAGAAGATCCTTCAGGTATGTTGGTCCCAAACCGTATAGGGCTTTGAAGGTTAAGACTAGCACCTTGAATTGTGCTAAGAAACAAATTGGGAGCCAGTGTAGATGAGCCAAGCCTGAAGTAATATAATGGTTATGAGCAACTCCAGTCAACAACCTTGCTGCAGTGTTCTGTGACAATTGAAGTTTCTGAACACCTTTCCAGGGCAGCCTCAGGCACAGCATATTACAGTAATCTAATCTGGATATAACCAAGGCATGTAACCACAGTAGCCAGATCTTTTCTGTCCAGGAAATTCCACAGCTAGCTAACCAGTCAAAACTAGTAAAAGGCACTGCTGGACACAGCTGCCACCTGCTTATCCAGCAGTAGGCCTAGGTCGAAGAGCACCCTCAGACTATGGACCTGTTCCTTCAAGGGGAGTGCAATCCCATCCAGAATGGATGACACCTTAAATCCCAGGTCAGACATTCTGGTCATCAGTAGTACTTTAGTTTATTAACCCACATCCCCTCCAAAGCAGCCACCAGGCACTGGTTCATTGTTTCAGCCTATGTGGGGCAGCTGGAAGTGTGAGGCAGAGCTGAATGTCGTTCACATATTGGTAACAGCCCAACCCAAATCTCCAGATCAGTGGTTTCATGTAGATGTTAAAGAGCATAGAGGACAAGATGGAACCTTGTGGGCCAAAGGCCAAGGGGCTGAAGAGCAGTTTCCCAGCACCACCTTCTGAAATCTACCCTAAAGGTGGGACCAGAATCCCCACAGAACAGTGCCTCCCAATCCCAGTCCAGGTAGGCAGTCCAGAAGGATACTATGATTTGAGGTATCAAACACCACTGAGAGGTCCAGGAGAATCAAGAGAATTTCCATCCCTTTGTCCATTTCCCAGCGCAAGTCATCCATCAGAGCAACCAAGGCTGTTTCAGTCCCATAACCAGACCTGAAACCAGATTGGAAGGGATCTAAAAAAAAATGTCCCTACCCAGAAATTTATTTTATGAGCAATGCATGGCATGTGCCAGAGGAATTCTATTAATGTATAAAACCCACATGAAACATTTAATTTCCAGTTACATAGTTCCAACACCAAATTGTGGGTTTCCCCAGAAAATTAAAAAAAAACAACAGCACAATGCTCAGGCAGATTCACCTGTATTTTGAATGTGCCAATACTTTTAAAAATGTTTGAGATCCCAGATGTTCCTCCACTTGTGTTTTTGTTCATGGCCATACCCATAAACATACAGCCATTCTCATCCCTAAAATTTTGGTTATGTGGGTACTCTGCATCCTGTGTTTTGTAGTCTTAAAACTGCACAAATGCAGTTCTTACAAATTAATGTGATTGAGCTCTCTGTGTGTATATCGAAACTGTAGAGTTTGGTGAGAATGATAATTTAGGGCAAAAGTTTAAAGGGTCATGTGGATGCATGTGTTTTGAGAATATATAATGCCTGCTAATATATACATGACAATAATTAAAAAGTCCTCATTCAGAGTAAATATGCAGTATATTCATGTAGAGAATGAATGAGGGATTTGGAATCTCTAATATAGTTGCTAGTTGTTTTGCAACATATTGGGTAATTGCCTAAGATGAGGAAGGGAGTGACTGCCAGGAGAAAAGGACAATTAAAACCATGGGATACTCAGATCTTCTTTTGGGAGATCCTTCCAGATTTCTCCTCATCTGAATTTCTTCCTGGATTTTGGAGTTCCAGATTATCTGGTTGTGTTTCTGAAAATGACCACTGCTAGGAATTCTCTATATTTCTGTTTCTGAATTTTATCCCAAGCATTGTACATGCACAGATTGGCACAGCTGGCAGTTTTCCCCATTTCTTTTTGTCTTTTCTCCTCCACTATATAACAACCTGATGTGTGCATGGAAGGAAAAGTGATTCTTATGTGACTGCATGTGGGATTGCAACTAGGAGTCTTTGAATGTTGTGTCTTACTGCTTGTGTGTGCATAAAAAATAAGAAGAGGCCTGTTGGATCAGACCATCTAGTCCAGCATCCTGTCTCACATAGTGGCCAACCATACCCCATAAATTCAATCCTCACCAAACTTGGATGGCAGGTAGAGGACAGTCAGGAAGCAAGATTTAAATCAAGAACAACAAGAGCACACCTCATTCTTGCAGTACTACAGTAAACCAGCACATGTGACCTGGATTTTGAGACATCAGCAGCATTCATCTTGCAGCATCCACTGACCTGTGGAAGAACCTCTGTCTAGTGTTGCACAGATGGCCAAGGAACCCAGAATCTATTCCTCTGCATCTTTGCAATGTCAATAAGGTAGTGGGGAAATGGGGTGGGGCTTGCCAGGCATGCCAGTTACTGTTTGGGAGAGGACACAGAAGCTACAGAATAACACATGAGGGTTTTTATTTTGCTCCTGAGTTCCAAAGATAGTTTTTAACACTGGCAGTTTCCCACCAGGAGATGATGAGAGGCTTTTTCTCCCCACCACCACCCCGCTAATTTGATCGTTTGCAAACACAATTGTCAGGACTTCAGGTCTTGTCAGCTAAGCCAAGAATGAGACTATAATGGTTACTGTGGGTAGGAAAATCCTGAATATATTCTGCTTCAATTAAAAATATGTATTGATTCTCTTCCCCAGTTTTAACCCCTTGTCTTATCTGGATGGCCTCCTCTGTGGCTGTTTATTATGGAAACTGTCATAATGTCTCTTTTAACAAACTTGTTGATCCATGTTTGTTTATAGTCTCAGGAGGGATAAATGTTGTTTCAGTTTTTTTAAAGGCATATTACGTGAAAGACTTGTACTATTCTAGAGACTCTTTTCAGTAACCATGGTAACCACATTGGAACCCATAAGAATATCTCTTCTAATCTGTGTGACAGTTCAGTTTAACAGAGATAGGATCTTTGTAATAATAAGGGCTGTTCAGAGAGCTCACTCTGAATTTCACTTAAAGCAAACATTTGGAAGTTCATATTCAGGCAAAACATCCCAGGACGGGTGTTTTAAAAAAAAGATTCAATAAGATGGGCACATTTACTCAAGGGGGTGGCTCAGTCTTCCATAGCACTGTTCTTCATGCAAAAGTACAAGTATTTTTTTATTAAATATGTCTCACTCATCCTTCTTCTCATGTAGTCTCTGTGGTAGTTTTTACCTTGTGGAATGGCCTGCCTGAAGTGGTCAGGAAGACCCCCCACTCCTATCATTTTGCAGAATGTTTTGATGAACAAAAGCTATTGAGGAAGAACTTGATAAAAAAAACTATTGAGGAAGAATCAGCATGGATTCTGTAAGGGAAGATCTTGTCTCACTAACCTGTCAGAGTTCTTTGAGGGGGTGAACAAACCTCTGGACAAGGGTGACCCGGTAGATGTTGTTCATCTAGACTTCCAGAAAGCTTTTGATAAAGTTCCTCATCAGAGGCTCCTAAGTAAGCTCAGCAGTCATGGGATAAGGGGACAAGCACACTGGTGGATTAAAAATTGTTTAGTTAATAGGAAAGAGAGTATAAATGGGCAGTTTTCACAGTGGAGGGTGGTAAGCAGTGGGGAACCGCATGGCTTGGTACTGTGTCCAGTGCTTTTTAACTTGTTCAGTAATGATTTGGAGTTGGGAGTAAACAGTAAAGTGGCTAAGTTTAAGGATGACACTAAGTTGTTCAGGGTGGTGAGAACCAGGGAGGATTGTGAGGCACTCCAGAGAGATCTGTTGAGGCTAGATGAGTAGGTGGCAATGTGGCAAATGAGGATCAACGTGGGCAAGTGCAAAGTAATGCACATTGGAGCCAAAATCCTAACTATAAACATATTGATGGGGTCCGAGCTGGCAGAGGCTGACTAGGAGAGAGATCTTGAAGTCATGGTAGATAATTCACTGAAAATGTTAAATCAGTGTGCAATAGCAATAAAAAAGGCAAATGCTATGCTGGTGATTATTAGGAAGGAAACTGAAAACAAATCAGTCAGTAACATAATGCCTCTGTATAAATTGATGGTGTGGCCTTATTTGGAATACTGTGTAGTTTTGGTCACCATACCTCAAAAAAGACATTATAGCATTGGGAAAAGTGCAGAAAAGGGCAACTAAAATCAGGGGTATTTGGGGGCAGGAACGCACAGGAATGGAGTTCCGGCTGGCTCCCAGGTTGGCCATGCCCAGCAGGAACTAATTAGCATAATAGGCCACACCCAACAGCAGAAACTCATTAGGATTGGCTACATTAGGAGTGTGTGGCCTTGTTGGATGTTAATATCCAGCAGTCAGATCATGATGATCTAAGTGACAGCAGGCAAGCTGCTGATAACAGGTTCTGACCGGTTGAGACCTGATAAGGGATGAGGTCATTGACAATGACTCAGCACGTAGCTGAATGGACAATTGTTATATATAAGTGGACAAGTACTGCTCTGTACATTCTCTCTTTTGGATATGGTGTTTGGCGGAGCAGTTTGTCAGTGGATTGTATATATTGTAAATAAATCTGTAAATAGTTTACCACTGGGCTTTGTTGGTGTGGTACTATACAAAACTTACTCTGCAGTGAGTGCTGGTGTGCTGGAGTGGCTGGAAAAATCCTGGTGGCTGGTGTTGCTGGAAAGCTTCCTTAAACGCACTGCACGACAGGCCTAACATGCAAAGGAGTTCCTGCTACAAAAAAAGGTCCTGGGTTTTGACAACAAACAAGGTAAACAGAACAACAAGCAAAAGGTGGGTGTGGCGGGATAACCACACTTCTGGTAACATGGGGGTGTGGCCTAATGTGCTAATGAGCTGTGCTGTCAGGGGTGTGGCCCAATATGCTAATGAGTTCCTGCTGTTGGGTGTGGCCTGTTATGCTAATGAGTTCCTGCTGGGCTTTTTCTACAAAAAGAGCCCTGACTAAAATGATTTCCCTATGAACACTTTCCCTATGAAGAAAGGTTAAAGAGGTTAGGGCTCTTCAGCTTGGAGAAATGACGACTGAGGGGTGACATGATAGAAGGAGCAGCAGGTGGAAGAGTCTGGGTAGGAGGAGAAGGAGGAAGAGAAGCCACATCCCAGCACCCCTGCCTCAAAGAGTCCAAAGAGGGAGGAGCTGCATTACTGGTTGTCAGTTGTGAACTGGGTGGTCAGCAGTGGCAGGGATGCCAGGGGTGCAATGGCGGAGGATTCGGCAAAGGGGATGGGGAGGAAGTACCTTATTATGTCCCCTGAGCCCGCTGGTACCAATCCTCTGGAGTACTGGAGACACGCAAGGCTGTCATCTGGCCCAACCACTGTTGTGTGGCCATAAGTTTCCTTTTTGGTGTAGTGTTTAGGAGCAGGGACTCTAATCTGGGTGCCTGCCAAGCTGCCGTGAGGTTACTTTGGTGAACCCTGTTGAAACTCTGGGGATGTCTGCCTTTCTGTCCTTCAGACCTGTCTTTGGAGAGTTGGGGGGGCTGTGAGCATAGGGGGGGATGTTTGCCTTGCTTCCAGTGTCTGGCTGGGGGGGGGTCTTCCCAAGTGAAGTTTCTCTGTGAGTTTGGTGTCACTGGCTTGTTCCTGTGCCATTCCATTGGCTCCTGTAATTGCAGCTGTTGTTGTTTTTTTCAGAGAGATCACTGGGGAGACCTTTGGGGGACCACAACTGGGACCCCAGAAATCTGCCCCCAACATGGAGATACTGTAAAAGAGTAGGTGGAAGGGTTAGGTTCCCTGTGTGTTAGGTTGTGTATCTGGCAGGGGATCCATTCTATACACTTTTGAACCTGCGGCTGACATTTTCTCCAAAAACACTTTCCGTGGAGCACCTTCTTTGGGGGGGGGGCATAACTTGGACCCCCTAAATCCAAACTGTACATAAATTGGAGGGCATGTAGAGAAGCATCAGGGGGATGTCCATTGTGAGTTTGAGGTCTCTAGCTTGCACAGGTCCATTCTATATACTCCTGAACCTGCATCTGTTATTTCCATAGAAAGCACTTTCCTGAGGGCACCTTCTTTGGTGGGCTGTAACTTGGACCCCATAAATCCAATCTGTACCATACTTGGAGGGCTGGTAGAGGAGAATCAGTTGAAGATCTCGTGTAAGCTTGGTGTCTCTAGCATGTTGGGGAACATTCTGCTACAACACAATCCTCACAAACTGAACAAGTTCATTTGGCCCTTAAAAGTTCATGGTGATTTGTGGTTCATGAACTGGGCACAGCACCAACAATGAACCAAAATTAACCACATTTTCCTTATTTGTGCCCATCCCTATTAGGGATTATTATGAAAGGATTTGAGAATAAAATGATATTATAATGCCCCTGTATAGATCTATGATGCAGCCTTATTTGGAATACTGTGTACAGTTCTGGTCACCATATCTCAAAACTGACATTGTAGAGCTGGAAAAAGTACAGAGATGGTTAGGGGGTTGGAGCACCTTCCCTATGAGGAAACGCTGAAGAGTCTGGGACTTTTCAGTTTAGAAGAGAGACGGCTAAGGGGGGACAGGATAGAGCTTATGCATAAATGGAGAGAGTTGACAAATAGCTATTTTTCTCTGTCTCCCATAACACTAGAACTTGAGGGTATACAATGAAACTGATGGGCAGTAGGTTCAGGATGGATAAAGGAAATACTACTTTACTCAGGAAGTGATTAAAATGTGGAATTCTCTGCCAGGAGGCCACAGGAATAAACAGCTTTAAAAGGGGATTAGCTAGATTCATGGAGGATAAGTCTATCAGTGGCTACTAGCCATGGTGACTGAGGGGAACCTCCACATTCAGAGGCACTGAACCTCTGAATCCCAGGGCTGGGAGGCAACATCAGGGGAAGGCCTTGGCCTCTATGCCTTTTTGCTGGCCACCAAGTGGAACTAGTTGGCTACTGGGTGAGACAGGATGCTGGACTAGACGGACCATTGTTCTTATCCAGCAGGGGTCTTCTTATGTTCTTAAGGCGCATAATGGACCTGATGCCTAGGGTTGCCAATGTCCAGGTGGTGGCTGGAGAACTACTGGAATTTCAAGTGATCTCCAGGCAACAAAGATCAGATCCCCTGGAGAAAATGGGTGCTTTGGAAAGTGGCCTTTATAGCATTATGCCCTTCAGATACCCCTGCCCTCCCCAAACCCTGCCCTCCCCAGGTCCCCCCCCAAAAAAAATCTTCAGGAATTTCCCAACCTTGAGCCAGCAACCCTACTGGTGCCCCCTGTCTCCCACCCTCCCTCCTTTCTGGGGGAAGGTGGGTGGGGTGAGCAGGGCGACCTGGGTGGTGGTGGTGGAGCTGGGGGTGCTACTCAGGGCTGCCATTTCTCCCAGCAAGTGTCTCTGGTGCCCAAGGTAATTGCCTAGGTCTGCCCACCATCCCCGGTTGAAGACCATAAACTCAAGGATTAGTTAGATCATCAGTTTTAAGCACTGGACCCGGTGCAGTATAGCAGTCCCACGCTGCTGCCAACCTTAAGTGCCACCTCCCAGCAGGATGCAAAAGTGGGGAGTTACGCATTATAGTCGTCATGGTTGCCAGCTCTGGGTTGAGAAGTACCTGGAGATTTTGGAGGTGGAGCCTGGGAAAGGCAGGGCTTGGGTATGGACAGGATCTCAGTGCTGTATAATGTCACAGAGTCCACCCTCCAAAGCAGCTATTTTCTTCAGGAGGAACTGATCTTGGTCATCTGGAGAGCAATTGTATTAGTGGGAGAAGTCCAGGTGCCACCTAGAGGCTGCCAATCCTAATCACAGTACATAGCTGGTATATCCAATAAAGCTCTGGAGAGGGATGTTTTATCCCGGTCTTTATCCCTAAGTACACATCAGTAATGCCTTCTAGAGGGTGCAAATACAACTGCTTTCCTTTTTTGGGGGGGAAAAGGAAAGGAAAGCCTGAATTGAGCACATGCAAGTGTTTCTGCTGCATGTTTGCCTGTCAACATAGATAAACCTCATCTACAGTACACTCTCAGGACCAAACTACATCTTATTGATTTCCTATGTGTAGTATCTGGGTTCCCGTGACTTGATTTTACCTCAGACAAGTACTTACCACGTGTGAGGGAACTGCTTTTCCAAGAGCATAGGGTCCCGATTCAATTAGGGACCATGGCACAAGGGAAGAAGGGGCTTCAGCCTGCACCCCTACAGCTTTCCCAACCCCAAATGAGCCAGGAGTGACACATTCATTTTCAATCCCCCACAAATGACAGACTCAAGAATATGGAACTTTAATCTTTGCCTCACCTTTCCCCTAGCTTTGCCCTCTGGGGCACCAGAAAACAAGTGCTTGTCCTCTTCTGTTCAACAGCCCTTCAGGTAATACTATCACATGCTCCACTTTTATCTTTTCCAGTCTAAACATGCTCAGTTCCTTCAGCCTTTCCCAGTTGGGCTCGATTTCTGGAGCCCAGCCATCTGGTGACCCCAAACCAACACAGTGCTCCAAGCGGCTGCTTGGAACCCCAGAGTGGCAGGGGCAGCAACATGGAATGAGGTGATGGATTTATCTTGTGCCTGTTGTTGCATCATGCGCTGGTGACGCTGCCATCTAAGGTTTGAAGTTGGCAGAACAATACCTCCTGGATTTTCTTTGATGCTCACGTTGGGCCCTGCTTAGATGGCAAGGGATAAGGGCATGTGGGCAATTCAATAGCATGTGGAGTCTGATTCAGATCACACTTTTGTGAAAATCTTACTCATGGGCCTTAGCACAAGTTTCAGTCTTTCAGAGTCAGTCCTCCACAATATAGAAAGGATCATAGTGGCCAACTTTAGAAGGCTGGTACAAACATAAATCAGATTATAAATTATTACATTAACAATCCATGTTACACTGTATGTACCATCAAAATCTTAAATGCACTAATGTGATAGATAATATACATGAAGTGCTTTGAAGACTCTAAAAGACTACATAAATAAGTATTATTATTATTAATATCCATGACCGGTCAATGGAAGATAAATATCGTACTGTTCAGCCAGGATATTTGAACAGATATATTAAGACTGAGAGAGAGAGAGCAACATGTGAGAAACCAGGCAGATATCCTTTTTGATTGATGTTCTTACTTTATTGCATCCTATGAATCAGTTTTATGTAATCGAGAAACTCTGACTCAATATACTCCCTTTCTTTACCCTCTTTGTTTCATTGTGTGATATCAGAAAATGGGGGAGGTGATTAATGTTGCATTGCAAAATAAGGCATTAAACAGATATAAAGGTTTCTGATAAAAGGCAAAGCAGAAAAAAAGGCCAGGAAATTAGAAGGAAAAGGTGAGTGAGATATGCCATATGCCCTGCAATGCCTCCGCAAAGTGTGCTCTATTCATTAAGGTAGAACCCCAGGGAGCTGGAGGGCCGGAGAACATATGGTGCAATTTACAGCACATGAATGGCTAATATCATCTACAACATTCCAGGAATTTTTAAATCCTTGATTTTAAGTCATCCACCTTTCCACACACTACCTCTGGGAACAGGAGAGGCACCTAGGAGTACCAAGTACCCAGTATGGTGTGCATAAATGTAGGTCTCATGATGTGCTGTAAAAAATAGACAGTACACTGATGGTAAGAGAAGACAGACATCCAAGACCAATAACAAACAACAATGAACAGAGTGCTTGGGAGGATCTACTATAAAGTGACACCAGAAGCCTAAAAGATGGGTGCAAAGTGATAAGAGTATTCCACAGCTGGGGTGCCACAACTGAACCCCCAACCCCGAGCCGCCCCGACTCAGGCACAGGACCTCCGTCTTCACCTGATTTAGCTTCAGCTGACTCAGCCTGAGCCAACCAGCCACCGTGTGCAATGCCCCATCCAGAACTTCCGGTCTGGAGCATGACTGGCCACCCAACATCAGATAGAGCTGAGTGTCATCAAGACACCCCAACTAGTCGTGTGCAAAAAGATTTTTTTGGGCCTGATTTGGATTCGGCCGAATTGGGCAGAATCAATTTCGGCTGGCAGAAAGACTTCTGCATGTCAATTTCGGCGGTACACGGCCATTTGCGTGTCTTTTGGCCAGCCGAATGTCAATATCGGCCCCATTATATCCCATGGGCCATTGAAATCAATGGCAAAAACATAGGGTATATTCTGGGGGCTAGAGGGGAGGGGGTTTGAGGGTGAGACTCCAAACCCATAGGGTAGCTGCAGGAGCCTCTCCCCAAGATACCAACTAAGTGTCAAGAACATTGGACCAGGGGGTCCAATTCTATGGGCCCCCAAACAGGTTGCCCCCATCCCCTCTTTTGTTCTCTATGGTGGAAAAAAAGTTAGCAGCCTTGATTGCCATCTCATAGGATCTCATAAACGTCCTATAAGATGCTCTTGTCTCTCTAACCATCTGAGCTCTCACTTCATAAGCCGCAACTCCTGGGTAAACCAGGGAGCAAGCCTAGAGTGAGGGCGCAGAGGGTGCCGGGGAGTGATCTTGTCGATGGCTGCAGAGTATCGGCTCTGCCAGTCCTCTACAAACTAATCCAACGAGCCACCAGGGGCATTGGATCCCGTAGAGCCATTTGCAACCACACAGGATCCATTTGGCTCCGCAGGCGAGCTAAAATATGCTTGCCGCCTAAACAGGGTCAGGGCGGAACATTCAGATGGGCCCTCAGAGCATGGTGGTCCAGCCACAGAACTGCCAAAGCAGTAATCCAGTCCACTGTTACCCCAGCCATGGTAATGGATTACTGCTGCCTTCTATTACTGGTAATAGATCTTGCTGCCTTCATGTTTTGAAATCATTTTACCTTTACAGAAACCGGCTCCACTGGTGGACCTCCCAATGGTATTTTTGGGCCGATGTGTATTTTTGGCCACTGTGTTGGACTGGATGGGCCATTGGCCTGATTCAGTATTGGCTTCTCTTATGTTCTTTATGTTCTTAAACTGAATTAGTACACTGGGGATCTTCCATAGACTCTCTTGTGTGTTGCAGAGGATTTTGGGACATTTGTTTTATTGACAGGTAGGTATTGCCAGGCTTATTAAGCCTCATTGCCCTGAGGACCTCCCAAAGAACAAACTGAAAATATGTTTCCACCTATGGAAGCCCCATACAATGGAAGATTGGCCATTAATGCCACTGGGGAAAGTCCCAGTGGGCTGGTGGCCCAGAGGACCACCTCCCCCACCAGTGCAACCCTGACTTGAGGCAGCCCCCGAAGAAGCAGGGCAGGCATGAGCTACTGCCACCATAAACAGTGGGACCTACCCACTGCTGCAAGCCAGTAGCCTCCACCTCATGGAAGCCAGCAGACACATCCAGAGCAAGCGGGACTTGAACCACTTGCCTCTGCCTTATGGGAAACAGCATCCCTGCCCAGGGGTGAGTACAGGAGGGCCCCCTTCCTCCCCAGGGGCAGGCCAGATGGCAGGTACCTTTCCTGAGGCATTTTTGCATCACTGACTGCCGCGGGCTCTATCATGGATGCACATGCCTCTGCATTTACAGTGGCAATGAAAGCAACGTGGGGAGCCCTTGCCACATGGAAGGAGTCCAACTGAAATACAGTTTGAAAATCACTGAGAAGGAGCCAGAGAAAGGCAAGTCATGCAGATCTGAAAGCCTGGAAATAACCTTGGTAAAATTGGTTGGTTGACTACTTTTAGGTCAATATTTTACCTGAAGATAACTCTCCCCACACAGAGGTACACTTTGCACAAGCCCTCTCATACCCACACGACATCACATGGGAACAGAAGTCTGTAACGTGCAGGGCACTTATTTTTAGTAAGTTGTTTTAATGATAAGTTTGCTTATTATGAGCAGGATATTGAACATGGAGCTAATTTCAAATCAAATGCTTTAATTATGCAGCTCGGCTTGGGGTTGATAATTTCAACAGCTTTTTAACAGAAGACTGCAATTATATTGTGGCAAACAGGCCGTCAAATGTAGTTGCAAGACAAAAACAGTCATATGTGTGTGTGTGTGTGTGTGTGAGTGAGTGAGTGTGTGTGTGTGTGTGTGTGTGTGTGTGAGAGAGAGAGAAAGAGAGAGAGAGAGAGAGAGAGAGAGTTTCTGTCTGCCTGCTTGCCTATGATCTAGGGTTGCCAACTCTACCTGATGACGTTCCTGGAGATTTGGGGTGGAGCCTTGGGAGGGCAGAGTTTGGGGAGAGGAGGGACCTCAGCAGGGTATAATGGCATAGAGGCCACAAGCTGAAGCAGCCATTTTCTCCAAGGGAACTGATCTCTGTACTCTGGAGCTGAGCTGTAATTCTGGGAAATCTCCAGGCTCTGCCTGAAAGCTGGCCAGCTTACAATCTTTCATTTCTGATTTGGAACTGGGAAGAGTTATTAATACATTTCTACTTGCTGGATGACTGTTCGGTGCTCTCTGTGATGCCAGTGTGGAATATTAGACAATTTCTTGAGTCTGTCCATCAGTTTCTCTTTGGGAGTTGTGAACCATGGAGAACAGATTAGCCAGGGCTACAGATGCTGCATTGATTTGGTGTATCATTTTGGTCTGGGGCAAGTTCCAGGCATGACAAGATTTCTGAAGCCCAAAACAGCATGGTCTCTCTACATGGTTTTGAGAGAGCCCTATTCTTTGACCAAGAGCAGAGCTATCCAATCAGCGGAATCACATGTTGTAGCTCTACATCCAGCTGCCAAGTTGAGAGGGGAAGGAAATCACATGTTGAATGCTTCCCTAGGAGAACTGATCTGCAGGATCCAAGCCAATGTCACTGGGTGGCCCGAAGTTGAAGCATTATGAGAGAGGGGAGAAAATGTTCATGACATTTACATTTTATAAACCTGTCATTACAGAGCTTTAAAAACATCCACATTGTCTCGAAAATCCTAAAGGTCACTCAAATATTCCAAAAAAGTCACAGTTCTATTTTTCTCCTTCCTGTAAGTCCTGATTAAATTACACAAATGAAACTTAAATATTAAAAAGGGGGCAGAATTAACACTTGGAATAGATGATGTGAAACACTAGAATTTACACTGCAGCTGGTGATTTAGAAGGGAAAAAATCGTAGTTTGACATTGCAAATGCAGTTCATTTGTCTCTCACTTCGCTGCTTCAGGGCTTAAAAAAGCAGAGAACCAGAGTGATATCTTGAGTCTGGGGGGCACACTAATGCCATCATATGCCTCTAGCAGACATTAATCAAATATGCCTGTCTTTGAATTTGAAAATATAAGTTGAATGAGATATTTACACCATGAAGCTGCACAGCTGACCTGCTGGAATGAAAATAATACAGAAAAGAACCACACATGTCCCAGAAGACTTGGGCTTATTGCTGCTTTAAATCCTTTAATGTGTTATGGAAAAAATCACCTGTACTGAATATCTACTACCAGCCCTCAGGCTTAGTGCTCTATAGCCTAGTTGTCACAAAAGCTGGCAAGCTGTTAAACTTGTGTCTGGGCTGTACCATTTCCAACTCCAGGTGGATGTTCACATAGTCTTCCACGCAAAACAAACATTTCCCTGCACATAAAAAGCTAGCGTGTCAGGTAAATGACTACTAGCTTAGCTGTCTCAGTGACTTACCAGTGTCCTACGTGTCAGGTTTCTTCTATGTGGAAGTCAGAACATTCAGTCATGTGGGTCTACAACTACAGCATAGGGTCAGCAGGCCTCCCTCTTTGGCTGGAAGCCTCCTGCTGATTGCTGCTGTTGCCTGCTGCCACTCTGAGCAGTGGTGGGAGAAATTCTTTTCAAAGCATCACCAGTGTCTGCACCAGTGCATCACTTCCAGGTACAACCCAGAAATTACCACGGGGAGCTCTACGGATCACTAGGAACTCTATGATTTCACCATAGAGTTTCCAGTGAAACCTAGAGCTGCCCATTGTCACTTCCAGGTTGTACCCCAAAGTGATATAGTGATGTCTGTAACATCACACCCCTCATGTTCCCACTCCCCCCCAACCTTCCCGTTGGTTTCCAGGCCTGGCAACACTATTCATCTACTAAAAATTGATTTCCTTATGTCTAACATCCTTCATGTTAGCTGGAAGGTCCTTCCCTAGTTTGGTTGATAGGCACAAAACATGTGTTCAGTTTTGCTGGAAAGAGCTTCCTTTCCTGGCAATTCATCTGTAGGTGAGATCCATCATCACCCAGGCACATGAGTTTGGATCCACACTAGTGTCTCCAGGGGCACAAGGGCCTTTCCGCATGAAACATGACTTTCTTGCCTCCCCCCTCCCACAGCAGCAAGAAATGCCTCTAAAATCCTGTTTCAGCTGATCTGGGCTGACTCAGGAGGTGGGAAATCATGTTGTGAGGTTGGAATTCCTTCCACCCGTGGATGCCACAGTCATGCACAGTAACAGACATACCTACCAACCAATGAAAAGGTGAGAATTTAGTCCTCCTGAACCCATACATTTTGCTCTGTTGTGATTTAAGGACAATAAACAGAATGGCACCAACTGTGCAGGTGTAAAAGCAGCACATACAGCCTAATGTTGCTGCTCTTAAAAGAGACTTCCCATGATGACCAAGGACATAATCATCAAACATGCATGATCAGTGGCCACCTGACCAGCCACCATGCTGAATGTTGTTAATGTTGTTGTTCAGTCACACAGTCGAGTCCGACTCTTCACGACCCCATGGACCACCTCATGCCAGGCCCTCCTGTCTTCTGTCATGCTCCGGAGTTTGCTTAATTTCATGTTTGTTGCCTCGATAACACTGTCTAACCATCTCATCCTTTGCCATCCCCTTCTTCTTTGACCTTCAATCTTTCTTAGCATCAGGGTCTTCTCCAGTGAATGCTCCCTTCTCATTCGGTGGCCAAAGTATTTGAGCTTCAGCTTCAGTATCTGGCCTTCCAGGGAACAGTCAGGGTTGATTTCTTTTAGGATTGACTGATTTGATCTACTTGCAGTCCAGGGGACTCTCAAGAGTCTTCTCCAGCACCATAATTCAAAAGCATCTATTCTTCGGAGCTCGGCCTTCCTTATAGTCCAACTCTCTCAGCCATATATTACTACTGGGAATACCATTGCTTTGACCATACGGACTTTTGTTGGCAGGGTAATGTCTCTACTTTTTATTATTCTGTCAAAGTTTGCCATCGCTTTCCTCCCAAGGAGCAGGCATCTTTTAATTTCATGGCTGCAGTCACCATCTGCATTGATCTTGGATCCCAGGAATGTGAAGTGTGTCACTGCTTCCATGACTTCTCCTTCTATTTGCCAAGCAGTGATGGGGCCGGATGTCATGAACTTAATTTTTTCAATGTTGAGTTTCAAGCCAACCTTTGCGGTCTCTTCTTTTTCCCTTGACAAGAGGCTCTTTAGGTCCTCTTCACTTTCTGCCATTAGACTGGTATCGTCTGCATATCTTAGGTTGTTGATGTTTTCCCCAGCAATCCTAATTCTGGCTTGTGATTCATCCAGGCTGGCATTTCGCATGATGTACTCTGCATATAAATTAAATAAGCAATATACATCCTTGTCGTACTCCTTTTCCTATCTTAAACCAATCAGTTGTTCCATATCCTGTTCTAATTGTTGCTTCTTGACTGTTATACAGGTTTCTCAAGAGTCATGTGATGTGGTCTGGTACTCCCATCTCTTTAAGGACTTGCCCTAGTTTGTTGTGATTCACACATTCAAAGGCTTTAGCGTAGTCAATGAAGCAAAAGTAGATCTTTTTCTGGTACTCTCTTGCTTTCTCCATAATCCAGCGTATGTTGGCAATTTGATCTCTAGTTCCTCTACCTCTTCAAAACCCAGCTTGTACTTCTGGCAGTTCTCTATCCACGTACTGCTGAAGCCTAGCTTGTAGGATCTTGAGCATGGCCTTGCTAGTGTGTGAAATGAGTGCAATTGTGCAATAGTTTGAACATTCCTTGGCATTGCCCTTTTTTGGGATTGGAATGTATACTGACCTTTTCCAATCCTGTGGCCACTGTTGTGTTTTCCAAATTTGCTGGCAAATTGATTGCAGCACTTTAACAGCATCATCTTCTAAGACTTTGAATAGCTCAGCTGGAATACCATCACCTCCACTAGCTTTGTTGTTAGTAATGCTTTCTAAGGCCCATTTGACTTCGGATTCCAGGATGTCTGGCTCAAGGTCAGTGATTACACCGTCATGGGGGTTCAAGGACATTGAGGTCCTTCTTGTATAGTTCTGTGTATTCTTGCCATCTTTTCCTAATCTCTTCTGCTTCTGATAAGTCCCTACCATTTTTGTCCTTTATCATGGCCAGCTTTGCATGGAACAATCCCTTGATTTCTCCAATTTTCTTGAAGAGATATCTAGTCCTTCCCATTCTATTGTTTTCCTCTATTACTTTGCATTGTTCATTCAGGAAAGCCTCCTTATCTCTCCTTGCTGTTCTCTGGAAATCTGCATTCAGTTAGGCAAATCTTTCCTTTTCACCTTTGCCTTTTGCTTTCCTTCTTTCCTCTGCTATTTGTAAAGCCTCATCAGACAGCCACTTTGCTTTCTTGCATTTCTTTTTCTTTGGGATGGTGGTGACTGTTACTGCAGAGATATAAACTGTTCATTTTGAATTGTAAATAAATCTTTAAGGCAATTGAAAGAGAGATGTGACTCAAGAAAAACACAGGTGTTTCAGACAAAGTTCAAATGTTGATCACATTTTTTATATGTTGTGAGCATTCCTGGGTGTCATGCAGTAATGTTGGTCAATAACAGCTTATGAATCCCCATGTTTCAAACCTGACAAAACAAACAAGATATAGCAACAGGTCCCATTTCAAAGTCTGAGGTGAAATCTCAGAATCAAAAAATGCATTCTGATGTTTAATTTGAAATATCATACATTTGATTGGGAAAACTGGACCTTTTAGCAGAGTTCAAGAATTTGAAAAAAGTGTTTCAAGTCTAGAAAATTATATTTCCAACTTTTTTCATGAAAGGTAACACAAAAACTGTTTGTCTTTTGTATGGAACAGGCAATCCTGACCTTCAGAACATTTCCTCGAATCTATGGATCTCTTTTCTTTGCCTTTTCCATTACTTATTTCAAGATTAAGAAATTTATCCCACTCTGAATTTGGTTTGGCAGTGCTATAAAAGAATTCAAGTGTTAATAAGAGACTTGAAGCACCTCTCAAATGAAAAATGGAGCAAACAAGATGTCAAAATTTGACTGACAACCCAATCAGCTCCAATATGCAATAAAGACATTTTCAGTTATGATATTTCCAAGGTTATTTGCCATCGCTTGAAAAGACAGGGAACCATAACAACCCAGGCTATTATGCTATCATATCTTTGCTTAGAAAAGCTCTGAACAACAGCTTATCTACCAGTAACATCGATGTTTGCCCAAGCACTCATACAATGGGGTAAAATAACCATTTATGTGAGTAAATAACATAAAATTATCTGAAATCCTTTAACTTTCTTTCTGGCTTCTAGAGGACAAGCTGTGGATGAATTCTAATGGTTATTTGTTGAGACATCTGAGTGAATTTTGAAAATTGACATAGATATGAAGACCTGTTTATCTTAAATAGCCCTCTCCTTATGGGTTCACTAAGCAACAACTCTGAGGTAATGAATAGTTTCTCAGCAGTGCCCAGACCATCAAATTATGACATTCTTTTTTTGTACTGCATAATTCCCAATATCTGGATACTAATTATATGAAATGCCCAGTTGTGTCATGCTTTAGTCATTTTTTGTCCCATGTGGTCCCCTCACATGGCTGATTTGAGCTGCCAATAGGCTTTCAACCCAAGTAAAATTGTAGGGAGATGACAGTTGTATGAATAGATGCTTCCATGCATGCATGAGCAGTTGGATCATATGTGTAACTTCTTGCTAGAACATAGCTGAGGCCCAATGCAGTAGTGTACTATGTGCCACTTAAAGTGCAATCCTAAACAGAATTACACACTTCTAGGCCTATTGACTTCAGTGGACACAGAACAGTACAACTAGGGATATGAACACCTGCTGGTTTGCTTTATGTGATGTCCTGTTTGCTGGTCATGAATAGGGTGCAAATAAAATAAACAACACTGTGCAAAGGTGAACCAGTAGAATATAAACAATAAACTCACATTTGAAAATACTAGAACTTGTCTCCTGTATTTTGAAATGTGAGTTGATTGTTTATATGCTACTGGTTAGTCTTAGTCTTTGCATGGTGTTATTTTTATTTGCAACCTGTTATATACACTGTGGTCCCATTGTACTTTTGGTCATGAATGGGGACCTGGTTTTTCAACTATCAGTTAGGTAAGTCATCAGTATGTTTGTTTGTTCAGCACGTTACGTGAATGCATTGCTTCCTAAGCTTGTAGTGCAATTGTCCTTTGTGCATTCATTTTCTTACAATGTGAATGCCTGGTAAACAGTGGCTTCAGATTTCTAAATGTTATGTGCTTTAGCCTTCCCCAAATACAATGACGTTTGGGGTGGAGTGGACTAGAAACCTTCTGTCAGCTCACCTAGAAGTGGGCTTCTAATTCTGTCCAATAACTGTGTTTGAGGCGGGGAGGACTGGGTAAAAGTCAGAGCTTATTATTTTAAATAGATCCTCATGAATTCATAGGATTTTTACACTGAAACAAAACAAAATGTTCATTATATTGCAGGCAGCACCTATCTTGGTCTATAGGCAGCACCATAAAATCATGGATCCACCACTTCATAGTGCCACCATGGTGCAAAACAGGGATACCTGAATGCAGTGTTCCCTCTAAGCTCAGTTAGTGTGAGCTAGCTCACAGATTTTTAGCCTCCAGCTTACACATTTTTGTCTTGGCTCAGGAAGGATGGCTGCAAAGCAAACTAATTATGCAGTAGCCAACTTGCTCACTCACAACTTTAATGCCAGTAGCTCACAAAGTAGAATTTTTGCTCACAAGACTCCATAGCTCAGAGGGAGCATCGCTTGAATACTTATCTGGCTTTTGTCCTAATCAGCAGTGGCAAATACACTGCAGATCCATAGCTGATTGGATTGTGTGCTCACTGAGCCTTTCAGTGGAGTCTGCTGAGTGGCTGCATGTCTATGTATAGCACAGCAGCACACATGCACGTTCAAAGAAACACAAGAGATGTATTTCCCCCACAGCTGTTGTAACACTGAGGATTTTTTCACCATTTGCGGTGGCATTTCAGCATATAACATTCCCACCACCACTACCAAACACACACACGACTGAACATCACGTCAGATTACAAACATCTTTCCTTTGGGGGGGGGGGCTTCATTTCAGGAGCAGAAATATTGCCTCATCACACCCAAGTGATTTCTTCCTCCTTTGGGGGTCTGTTTCACCATGACATCCTTCATCCTTCCAGCCCAATCTAGGCAGCACTCTCTCTCTCTCTCTTTCTCTGTCATGGATAATTGAAGCATTTTCCAAAGATATTAGTCCATTCCTTCTTCTTTTAAGCAATAGCCCTTACATACCGGGGATCTGTGTTTGTGGCATGGGGCTTGGGATGAGCAAAGGGAAGTTTTTTCACAGGCTCCGAGCTGGCCATGTGGAGCTGTGGGAGGGAGCGTGGTCCCTGCAGCAGGGGGCTCTCACCACCAGGGGACTAGGGGATCCTGGGGTATGCCGATATGGGATCCTGGGGTTTCCCACTCCATGGTGTCCCCCCAGCAAACAGGCTGGGGGGGGGACAGGGTATATTGGGCAGCAGGCAGGTCACCTAATACAGGATCTATCCCCATGTTGTGCCAGTGCTCCTGTGGCTGTTTTCAATAAAAGCTGTGGCCAATTTCCCCCCAATCTGGTTTATGTTGTTGTTTGGTGTACAGAGCCAGTTTGGTGTAGTGGTGTAGTGTGGACTCTAATCTGGGAGAACCAGGTTTGGTTCCCCACGCTTCCATATGCAGCTGCTGGTGTGACTTTGGGTCAGTTACAAGTTCATTCAGAGCTGTTTTCTCACAATCAGTTCTCAAAAGAGCTCTTTCAGCCCCACCTACCTCACAGGGTGTCTATTGTGGGGAGGAGAAGGGAAAGGAGATTGTACGCCACTCTGAGACTCCTTCGGGTAGTGAAGGGCAGGGTATAAATCCAATCTCTTCTTCTCAATCTCTCTTTCTTCTTCTTCCTTTCCCTCACTCCTTCCCTTGCCCCTGTGTCTGGAATGGGAGACTGATAGGTCTGGAGAGGCAAGAAGAGGCCTTTCCATATGATGAGAAATGCTGGATTTTATTGACAATGCTACATAACTGACCAGATGATTTTAAATGGATCCTCGTGATTTTTACTTGAGGTCATCCCAAGCTTACCACCAAATCACAGATCACAGCCAGGTCCACAAACTGCACTCCCTAAAAGCAGTGCTTTTCAGTGTAAAAGTCATCAGAAAAGGCTTAAAGCAAGGTCCCGAGGAGCTTGGAATCTAAATTTAGATTTAATGGTAGAGAGAGGGGTAGAAAGGGTAGGAAACTAACATCGTGATTGAAAAAGAAGACCTTGCATGGTCAGGCAGTGTCTGTGGCAGTACAAAAATACAGCCTCTGGTGTAAGATAGTTCTCCCCACCTAAATCTAGGGTGGAGAAAAATGCTGTCATTTCATTCCCCCTACATGCACTCATTTCTTTGTGCAGGGAAGGGGCAAACCCCTGGAAATCTCTCTCATACTCCAGCTTTTAAAGGACAGTGAGACACAGAAAGTTAAAGTCAATCCCCGCTTTTTCCTGTTCCTTCTTTTTCTCACTCTGTTTGCAGCTGCTCCGTCTGCTAATTATGCCCAGGGAGCAAACAAATAAATAAATATTCCTGGAAGCCAAACATGCTACTGCCTAGCAGATGTTTGCCAAGCCAGTGGAGTAATCCTGGGATCAACTCACCATAGTTGCTTCCGATTGAATGAGTTAAGTTTGCAGCAAAGGTCGCGACATCCTTAGTGCAAAAACATAGACCCAAAACACAGACACGCATGATTTTTCCATCGTGTTCTAGGGTTGCCCCTGGCAACAGGTGGGGGAGGACTTACCCTCAGGAAAACCAGGCCTGGACCCGTGTCCCAGTGTTACTTCCAGCGCACACGAGAAGTGCCGTCACTGCATCACCAGCAGCACAGGGATGCTCTGGTATTTGGGCAAAAACTCTATTCTAGAAGTCGCTTTTACGATAGAGTTTTTGTCCAAATACCAGAGCATCCCTGCATTGTCAGTGATGTGATGACATCACTTCTGGTGCATGCTGGAAGTGACATTGCCAGTGAAACAGGCCTAGACCTAGTCTTCCTGCTGGTAAGTCCCCCGCCAGCCAGCTGATCAGCACTGGAGGGAGGGGCCCCAGAGCAGGGGATTCCCTACCCCTGGTGGCAATCCTAGCTGCTACCCAAAGCATAGTGGAAGCTTGAATATCATGTCCATAATAAAAAGGATGGATCCAATGCTTTGTGCTTTCTATGGGAGGGCTTCTAATCTCCCCCTCCCCAACCACCATATCTGGAGAAGGTTGAAATCCAGCACAGAGATATGAACCCTCTGATCTTTAACTTTGCCATTTGCCAGCCTTTCCCAAACATGGCATATTGGGGAAGGGCATTAGAAGCGCACCCTTTCTAATTTATAATTTACTGCCGAGAGCGGAGGCGCAAAGAGCCTGCAAAGTTAAATCTATCAACGAACAGTCTTAAAGGCTGTTCGAGTCCCACTGCGGCCGGGATGAGCTCCCGGCCCTAGTCCTAGCTCCTGCCCACCCAGCGGTTCGAAAGCTTGCAAGTAGATAAATGGGTACCTGCCTTAGGTGCAGGGGGGCACCCTCCTTTGGTGGAGCAGTGCCTTTGGTGGAGCAGTGGTGCCGGCGACAACAGGGCGACCTGATCTAATGGAGTGCGGCGGAAAGATGGTGGAAATGGCAGCAAAAAACATCGAGCAAGGCGAGCGGGGACTGGTCCAAATGGCGCAACGATGTGACGACGCAAGCTCGGCAGGAGCAAATTGGGATGGAGGCCGGTGCAGGGATTGTCACAGAGTCGCAGGCGATGGAACCACCCAGCAGGAGCTGCTGCAAGAGTCGAGCCAAGCCGAGCCACTGCGCAGAGTCGGAGGAAGGAGAGCCGCTGGATTAACAAGCTAGCCGGTAGGGGCCCTGATAGGTATTTCCCTCCCCAGCACTATGTGGCCCTAACTAGGATCGTTAAATTGTATGCTGTAAACCACTCAGAGCCCTTCGGGGGTGAGCGGTCTAGAAATTGAAAGTTAAAATAAAATAAAAAAATAAAATCCCCCACCCCACCCGACAGTTCTGGCCTCCATTCAGTTTTAATCAGCAGTGTCTTGGTGCATGGGCAGTGATGCAAATGTGATGGAAACCAGTTCGGTAGGCATTTGCCGGCTGTTCAGTAAGAACCAAACAGATCAGATGATCAACTTGCATCTGACTGACACTTTTGAATATAGTGTATTTTGACTGTTGAGGTCTAACTCTAGGTATAGCTGTGCTTAGAATGGCACTGTTAGCTTGTTGTGCAGATCGTAACAGTATATGGGCCCAACCAGGAGGCAGACAGGGAATAAGAAGCTAAGTCCATATGGATGGGCTTAAAATTGGCAGGAGGAGCATATGATTTCTATTTGAGAAGTGATAGGTGGGCCTGGTTGCTTAACCCTTTCCCCACTTTCACCATTTCCTCTGCATCCCTGTCAACTCTTTTCCTACCAGCTGTCTCCATCTTGAGATATTATCAGAAAAAGAGGCTGTGCAGGAGTTACAGGGGAAAGTGGTGGGTAGAGGAATGGCTGCCCCTTCTCCACAGTCCCCCCCACCAATTTGCAGCCGCCTGGATTCCCAGGCAATGGCCCACTGCTGAACATCTGGTTGGTTTGTCTGATTTTTAAACCACTTTCCCCTATGGAATAGGACTCAGGGTGGTGTACATCAGTAAAAAAACAGCTACATATACATTCACAGTTAAATTAACAGAAGTCATAATTTACATTAATATAATAGTACAAGCCTATAACCAAAAAGATGGTGATGAGACTGCCAGAATATGCTACTGCCTTCGGGGGGGGGGGGGGGGGGAAAAAACCGCCTAGTCCTGCCGGGGGGAGGCGGGTTTCTCTGAGGGGGGGGTTCCCCTCCTGCCTGGGGGGGGGTTTTTTTTTGAACCCACCGAAAGTTACGTCCCCCCGCGGGGGGGGGGGGGGGGAGGAAAAACAGAAGTGCCAGTCAGGTGGAAAGCCATCACTGTCCTCAACCAAACACCTGGGGGACTATCTCAGCCTTATATGCCCTGCAGAACTGTATTAAGCCCCTCAGGGCATGGGTGTTATTTGGCAGAGAGTTCCACCAGGTCGAGGACAGCTGGATGTCTCTCGGGCTGGGGACCACCAGTAGGTTCTTATCAGCTGTGCGCAGTGCTCTTTGGGAGGTATACCAGGAAAGGTTTAGACTTACAATGTTCTGTTTTCCAATGACGGCCCTCCCCTGGACACGCTGGCCAATCCTATTCATATTACACTGAGCTGTAAATCAGTAAAGATCCTGCATTTCTTCCTTGCTGAGACTCTGATCATATAGTGTGTGCTATTAATTTCAATGGATTTACTCCAAAGCAAATCCATGGTGTCAGTAGGCAAGGGCATTTCAGATCGCAACCCACAGTACTCGAAAAGCAATTCTTTGAACCATCGTGTAGCATCCCTGTTCTGGATCGTGGCATTTGCTAACCTTTGACATTTTTATCATAGACCAGGGGATTTACCTCCTAACAAGTGCAATGACCTTTTATCTCTCCAATCCCTACTGCTTCCATTTCTTAGATGGCTTAGGGACCATTTGCAGGCTCCCAGGGCTTAATTACTGTATGATACAATCTGACTACCTTTCACAATTTTTAAAAGGGGGCTGTGTTTGTTTTATTTGAACCTGAGGAGTTGTTAATTATTTGGTTTTGCAGCATCACAATTAGCTGAAAGGACAGGAAGTGTGTTTCCTGATTAAGTCTTGGCAACCAAAATCAGGGAGGAGGTGATGTTGTTTCGTGCTCCTCTAGGTCCAAGCAGTGGGTAGGCTACAGAAGGCATTACAGGGTAATTTTCCATTGGGTGAAAACATAGTGGAGGGGCTGTGACTCACTAGAAGTGCTTGTGCTTTGCACACAGTGTCCCTGGTTAAATCTTAACAGGCATTAGGAAAGATCTTTCTTTACTTGAGGGCCATTGCAAGTCAGACAAGAATTAGCTACATGGATCCAAAGGTTAATTTGCCATAATGCACCTTCAGGCCCGGAGCTACATTGGGGCCTCCCAGGGCCTGGCCCCCTTACTTCCAAGCCCCCACAACTTCCAAACTAGCGCAGACCCCCTGACTCTCTGGGCTGTCCTGGGGACTCCCCATGTTACCACCACCCTTCCCTGTCTACCAGCAGCCCTGCCGGCTCCATCCCTGGCTGGCAGTTGGGGGGGAGAGGCTGGGCTGGGGGTCCTGAGCTGGAGGCAGCACGGGGCTCCCAGGTGAGGAAGCGTTGTGAGGTTGGCAGGCCGGCAGGCGAAGAGGTGCCTGCAGGAACCTTTGGTGGTGCTTAGAGGCCGATGGGGCCGGGCCAGGGTGCCTCTTCCTCCTCCTCCTGTGCCTGGGTGCCCAGCCAGAATGCTGGCAGAGGCCAGCTCTATGGCGCCTGGCTTCCAGGGCATCTCTGGGGGAGGGGAGGGGGGTCCCGAGCTGGCGGCAGCAGCAGCACAGGGCTCCCAGGAGAGTAAGTGGTGCAAGGCAACAGGCGGGCAAGCTGGCAGGCAAGGTGGGGCTGGCGGGAACTTTTGGTGGGCTTGGAAGCTGGCGGGGCTGAGCCAGGGTGCCTCTTCCTCCTCCTCTTCTGCCTCCTCCTCCTCCTACGCCTGGGTGCCCAGCCAGAGGCCAGCTCCATGGCACCCATCTTCCAGGGAATGTCGGGTAAGGGGCTGGGGATCCCCAGATGGTGGCAGTGGTGGCACGGGGCCCCCAGGAGAGTAGGCAAGGTGGGGCTGGCAGGAACTCTTGGCAGGCTCAGAAGCCAGTGGGGCTGGGCCAGGGCACCTCCTCCTCCTCCGCTTCTGCCTCTCCTTCCTGTGTCTCCTCCCTGCACCTGGATGCCCAGCCGGAGCGCCGACAGAGGCCAGCTCTACAGTGCTGGGCTTCCAGGGCTTTAAAAAACTTTTTTTATTTTAATTTCAGTGCCCCCTGAATTATTTAAAGGCCCCCCAATTTAAGAAATCCTGGCTATGGGCCTACTTTCAATGAGCTGTACTATTCATTCACAAATATACAAGTTGACAACCCTCTAACACCTAGAGGAACTAGACAAGGAGCACTGTTTGTCCCCATAGTTGACAGTGTATACAATTGTTTGCTGGAAGAGTACCAGGTACCAGTGCTGAGCCCTTCTGAATAGGGAGGGAACTAGCACCCCGAGGAAGCCCAAGGTCTGCATTGCAAGTGGGTTTGGGTGCTTTGTGGATGGCTGTCATGAGCCACTGATGTCATCCCTGGCATTGCTGCTGAGCTTCAAGACAGCAGTGGGGAGCTTGGGGGGGGGGCTTGCAAAAGCCTGGAGCTGGCCAATCAGCACCACTGTGGGCTGGTCAGGAAGGAGCAGAGCTCCAGGTGGACCTGGAGATCAGCGTTTCACTCTGATTCACCCCTGCCTTATTTAACCAGGCTGCTGCTGGGGCCTCTCCCTCAGTTTTTCCCAGCTCCATTCCTCATCAGTCTGTGGCTCCTGACTCCCCAGCTGACCACATGCACTCAGACTGGCCACATGCTCTTGCAGCTTCCCTTCTCCTTTCCTTCAGAAGCAGTTCTTCCTCATCCCCTTCACAGGCAGGATGAAGGTGTGGCTCGTAGTCAAATGAGATTCTCCAGCAGTGGCTGCAGCAAGGTAGTGGTGACAGTTTGCAGTGAGGCCCAGTGATGGCAATATTCACCAGCGGCAGTCTTTTTTTGGCTATGAGGCAGGGGTGGCCTAATGAGGCCTGGTCCCGCCCCCAATGCCAGGCTGGAAGGGGGCTGACCTCACTATCTCCATGGCTATGAACTTAAAGATTCATATCTCCAGACTCCCAACAATGAGGCTCTTACAGGCCCGTAGCTCCAGTGGGGCATTTTGGGGCCCTGCCCCCTTAATTAAAAGCCATGCCCCACAAATAGCTATGCAAAAACCCTCTCATTTTTTACATGATACCCCTGCTGCTGGAAGGGGCCAGAGCGAGCGTGCTGCGGCTTGCCTTCAGGCTTTCCTCTCCCTTCCACTATGGAATTGGGGGGGGGGGATTAAGGGACCTGGGAAAAGACAGCTCAGAAGGCATTTAAATGCCTTTTGAGTTCCCTTCCACAGGGCAAGAAAGCTTAGAAGGGCAAATTAATTAATTTTCATGTTTCTCAAAGGCTCATGGGAATGCGTTTGAAAGACTCACCATGACTTAGGTGGTATACAGCAGGACTGTGCTGGCAGAAAGGGGGATAGTTGGAGATGTATTGAAGGTGCCACTGTTGAGTGCCCTTCTAAGCTTTCTTGCCCTGTGGAAAGGAACTCAAAAGGCATTTAAATGCCCTCTGAGCTGGGTCCCCCCCCCAGGAACTAACACACTTACTGCCCTGTCCCTTGAAAGGAAGGGCTAGAAAGAGGCTTGGAGCCCCCCCCCCCTTAAAACAGGCATTCAGATTAATTTAATTAACTGTAATTTAAGTGTCCCCTTAAAATTTTAAATGCCCCCTGAACAAAAAAAAAATCCTGGCAACAGGCCTGGGCTTTTATGGTCGGAACTGCTGGTATAGCATGAGTGGCATGGGGCCATCTCAACGGACAGAGTGGACTTGGCCAGGAGGAAAGTCAGCAAGGCAGCAGGACATCTCATTGAATCGGCAGACAGACTCCTGATTTGGCACCCAGGCATTACTTTCAATCAGGCTCCCCTCTTCAGGGTGGATGGCACCCACCACTCATAGTGGGGCATGGAGCCATTCAGTGGCATGCCTAGCTCAGAGGCTATCTGTTGGGTCTCACCACCAGGTGGCTCGCACCCATGTAAAATCCCAGGGCTTGCCACTCCGTGGGTCCCCTCCACCAGCAAGCAGGCTGGGGGGATTGGTAATATCAGGTGGCCAGCAGGTTGCCAAATGGCAGGATCCATTCCCATACTGTGCAAATGTTCCTGCTGTTGTATTCAGTAAAAGCTGTGGCCTACTTTTTCCTCAATCTGGTCTGGTTGCCGTTTCCTCCTCCTCACCCTCTCTCCCTCCCTTGCCCCTGGGCCTGCAATTAGTTTTCCATCACCACTGCCTAATGGATAAGGGTAAAATTCAGTGGAAATAACAAACATCAACTTGGATTTCATATTTTTAAAAGCCTTTTATTTAAACCGCTTTGAAATAAAAGTAAGCATATGTGGGTAAATGTTATTTGAAGATATGTCAGGAGGGAAGGCACTTTGAAATAAAAGTAAGCATTTGTGGGTTATTTGAAGATATGTCAGGAGGGAAGGAGGGCAGAAAAACACAGTCCAGTCTGAGATGACAGAAAAGAAGTAGTGGTAAAGTTGAACTTTCTTTTAATTGCAGCACCTTCAAAAACATAAGCACTGATTTGTTGAAATACAGTCTTATTAGCCTGGTTTGGTAATAAGTGGATGGTCCTTCAGTGTGTAATATTTTTTTTACCATGTAGTTCAAAAAAGCATCCCAGAAGTTTCTGGATTCAGCTAGCATCTCTTTCTGAAGCACATTTTACTATATTTTTCTAGTCCAGCTGAATGTATTGATAATATAAATGAAATTACAATATCTTGTCTGTGTAGACCAAGCCGCAGTGTGCTCTCAAATCAATCAAACATACATCACATCCCATTCATCATGCAGCTTCTCACCTGTCAAGTTCCTGCTTGGCAGTATCCACTGCCTTTTATTATTCTGTTCACAGTCACCTCTTCTGGAGACAGCTGAACTCAAACAGGAACAGACACCTAAAATGTCCACCCAGCAGCCCCTCCCCCAGTCCTTCTGGATACCATCTCATCTCAAAGGCTTCCTTAAAAATTCTGCTCTTGGATTTTTTAACAGCCCAAGAGAATGAAATACAAGCAAACAAAACCAGGATGTGTCAGTTAAAGGAACTGTGTATGGGTGGTCATCTGGGATTGAGGTATGATGCTCCACTCAAGGAAAGCTTCATAATCATTCATCTTGACAACTGCCCTATGAAGCAGCTCATTAACAGTGCCATCCTGAAGCGGAGTTACACCCTTCTAAGTCCATTGACTTTAATGGACTTAGACAGGTTTAATTCTGCTTAATATGGCACTGCAATAGTAGCTCTGAATATACCAGAAGAATGTGACTTGCCTATCGGCACGGGGGGGGGGGGGACCTCATGCCAAGCAAAACTTGAATCCAGATTTCCTCAGTCAGCTTCTCAAGTGATGGTTTACTCATGTACTTAATTGTGTACATAATGAGAAATTCAAAATCATCCCAAGCCTAAAGGTCAATTTATATGTTCCTGCTCATCACTTCATCAAGGATTCACTTCCATGCATGCAACAGTCATCATCAGATTGAGGTGACGAGAGAGGAGGTGTACTTAATTGTGTACATAATGAGAAATTCAAAATCATCCCAAGCCTAAAGGTCAATTTATATGTTCCTGCTCATCACTTCATCAAGGATTCACTTCCATGCATGCAACAGTCATCATCAGATTGAGGTGACGAGAGAGGAGGTCCTAAAACTGATAGACAACTTAAAAACTGAAAAATCACCAGGCCCAGATGGCATACATCCGAGAGTTCTGAAAGAACTCAAATGTGAACTTGTAGATCTCCTGACAAAGATATGTAATCTTTCCTTAAAATCTGCCTCCATTCCTGAGGATTGGAAGGTAGCTAATGTCACTCCCATCTTTAAAAAGGGTTCCAGAGGAGATCCGGGAAATTACAGGCCAGTCAGTCTGACGTCGATACCGGGTAAATTGGTGGAAACCATTATTAAGGAAAGAATTAGTAGGCACATAGATGAACAAAACCTATTGAGGCAGACTCAGCACGGTTTCTGTAAGGGAAGATCTTGTCTCACTAACCTGTTAGTGTTCTTTGAGGGGGTGAACAAACATGTGGACAAGGGGGATCCAATAGATATTATTTACCTTGACTTCCAGAAAGCTTTTGATAAAGTTCCTCATCAAAGGCTCCTAAGTAAGCTCAAAAATCATGGGATAGAAGGACAAGTCCTTTTATGGATCAAAAACTGGCTAGTTCATAGAAAACAGAGAGTGAGTGTAGGTGGGCAATTTTCTCAGTGGAGGGTGGTAAGCAGTGGGGTACCGCAGGGATCAGTACTTGGTCCACTGCTTTTTAACTTGTTCATTAATGATTTGGAGATGGGAGTAAGCAGTGAAGTGGCTAAATTTGCGGATGATACAAAGTTGTTCAGGGTGGTGAAAACCAGTGAGGATTGTGAGGCACTCCAAGGGGATCTGTCAAGGATGGGCGAGTGGGCGTCAACATGGCAAATGGGGTTCAATGTGGCCAAGTGCAAGGTGATGCACATTGGAGCCAAAAATCCTAAATATAAATACACATTGATGGGGTCTGAACTGGCAGAGACTGAGCAAGAGAGAGATCTTGGAGTTGTAGTGGATAACTCACTGAAAATGTCGAGACAGTGTGTGACTGCAATAAAGAAGGCCAATGCTATGCTGGGGATTATTAGGAAGGGTATTGAAAACAGATCAGCCAATATAATAATGCCCCTATATAAATCAATGGTGAGACCTCATTTGGAATACTGTGTGCAGTTCTGGGCACCACACCTTAAAAAGGATATTATAGCTTTGGAAAAAGTGCAGAAAAGGGCAACTCGAATGATAAAAGGGTTGGAACACTTTCCCTATGAGGAAAGGTTAAAGCGCTTAGGGCTCTTTAGCTTGGAGAAAAGATGACTGAGGGGTGACATGATCGAGGTTTATAAGATTATGCATGGGAAAGAGCAGGTAAAGAAAGAGGTACTTTTCTCCCTTTCTCACAATACAAGAACTCGTGGGCACTCCATGAAACTGCAGAGCGGTCGGGTTAGAACGGATAAAAGGAAGTACTTCTTCACCCAAAGAGTGATTAACACTTGGAATTCACTGCCACAGGAAGTGGTGGGTGCTACAAGCATGGACGGCTTCAAAAGGGAATTAGATAAGCATATGGAGCAGAGGTCCATCAGTGGCTATTAGCCACAAGGTATAGCTAGGGGCTCTGGGGCAAGTGATGCTCTGTCTTCTTGGTGCTTGGGGGGGGGTCAACAGTGGGAGGGCTTCTAATGTCCTGGCCCCACTGCTGGACCTCCTGATGGCACTGGTATTTCTGGCCACTGTGTGACACAGAGTGTTGGACTGGATGGGCCTTTGGCCTGATCCAACATTGGCGTCTCTTATGTTCTTATGTTCTTATGATCAAACTTTAGAAACAAATTTTTTGTATCAATTCAAATTACTCCAGATTCCTCAGATTTAACTAGTGGTGTATGCGCACATTTTCATTTTTGCACAGCTGTGTACTCCTGAGGCCAACATCAGATTTTAGAGACAGACTTTTTGGATAGAGAGAGACACACTTGAGGGAATATAAATAGAAGAAACATCTCAAGGATATTTGCAAGCTGATTCAATAGCCTGTTGGCCTGAATCACAAATGGCTGTTGCAGTACATTATGAGGGCAATGAATACTAGGACATAGAATAGAAGAGTAAGAACACTCCAGCCATCTCTTACACTGACCGTGGGAACTGTCTTCTCTCTGGCCTTTGCTTGCCACACTTCAGTCCTCTCAACCCTATTCATAAAATGCTGTGCAGCTCCTCAGATCAGAAGTGGCTTCTACTTTCTCCACAGCTGGCATAAGTCCCTTGTCCTTTCCTGTAAAGCTTTCCACACCTCACGTGTCTACCCTTATTTCCTGATTTCTCAGTCCTTTAGATACTGGCTCTTCTATCATTACCTTCAGTCATTCTAAAACCTCCTCCTATTCTTTATCCTTGCTTACATCTTCCTCTCTCTCAGAACTCCTCCATGGTGTCATCTTTCATGTTTCCCACAAATCACTCCTCAAAAGCCACTTGCCCACAGTGCCTTTGGCACTCAATCTTTGGCACTCAATAGAAATCTGAAATGAAGCCCAAGTGTGTGTGTGGGGGTGGGGGTGTAAAGTGCCATCAAGCTGCAGCCAACCTATGGCAACCCCATAGGGTTTTTAAGGCAAGTGATTAAGCAGAGGTGGGTTGCCATTGCTTTCTTCTGCAAAGCCTTCCTTGGTGGTCTCCCATCTAAGTACTGATGATGCTTAATTCTGAGATCTACTGGAATTGAGCTAAACTATACCATTCCACATCCCCTAAAGAAGCTCAAGTACCCATTTTTTTCACATGCATCCCTTGGTACTGCGGCTTCTCCCATAGTCTTCTCTTCTCTATTGTTTCTTACTCATGTGCCATTGACTCCCATTCTTTCCGTTGCTGTCTCCCTCACCATCCAAAATCTAGATTGCAGGACTCTTTTTTTTTTTTGATCCCCTGAAGACAGGGTAGTTTTATTAATTTTTGTTACACCTACGTGACTACAGAAATAGAAAAAGGGAAAGAAAAATAAAAAACCCCGGGATATAAACAGTTAACAAAGAACCCACACTATGACTAAAAACCCAAGAAAGGAAGGTCTTTTCCAGTTAGTATACAGTTAGTCATAAAACTTAAAACTTTTCGTTTAAATCAATGAGTTTAGGGGTTAATAAGTTCATTTTAGTAATTGTCTATTTTCTTCTCAGTGTGCACAGAGTCTCTTTCATCCACTTCAGTTATAAATCTTTCAGTTCTTAAGAGCTACTTGGGAACTCTTAGCCGCAAGTCATACGTATCTCTGGCCGTGCCTCCTTCTGCTCCTGCTGAGTCTCCGTCCGTCTCTTCCAGGCTGTCTGCAGGGCCCCCTCCGTCTGGCTGCTCTTCCGTTTTCGATCCAAAAAACTGCTTCAACCATTCTTCCGCTTTAAACACCGAGTCAATTTTTTCTCTCTTATCCTTGTATTTAAACTGCACACCCTCCGGATAGAGCCAGGCATACTGAATCTGGTTGATCTGGAGTGTTGAAATGAGTTCTTTGTATGCTTTTCTTTTCTGTCGAACCTCAAATGGAATGTCCTTTAGGACCCTGATAGTTGCTGATCCCAGCTGCAGGGGTTTGGCTGCTGTCGCTTTGAGAATATCATCTCTTGTCTGTCGTCGGAGAAACTTGACTACAATCTCGCCCGGCATGTTATTCTGCTTAATATATTTAGAGTAGGATCGATATGCCACTTCGATCTCTGCTTGTGCTTCAGCCGGTGCATTGCCGAGCATCGATACAATTAACTCTGTCGCCACCTCTTTCAAGTTTTCTCCTGCCGTTTCAGCTACCCCTTGGAACCTGAGAACTTTGTTGGCTTTTTCCATCTGTAGATTCATTAGCCTTCTTTCTTGAAGATCAGTGATGAGATTCTCCAGACCAACTTTCTTCTTCATCTTTTTGGCATCGTGTGCTGTCTCTTTAAGCTTTTCATCAGTTTGAATTGACTTTTTCACGAGTTTGGTGATCTGCTGTTGTTGCTTTGCCATACTCTGGTTCGAAGCAGCCATCAATTGGTTAAGACCATCGAGTCTAAGACCATCGAGCCGCCTCGCCCAACTTTCGTTCCTCTTCCTCGGACACCGGCCATTTTCAGCTTTGTTTACACTAAAGAGAGGCTTTTCACTCTCCTTCAGCAAGTGCAAACTTATCCGCAAAAAACAGCTAAGTCTTTGGCACACTTGAGTGCTTTTCGTTTCTCCTCCCCCCCTTCTCTTTAAAACACAGTTCGGTTTGTTTATGTCTGGGATTCCCTCCCGACGCCGCTATAGGTGTGTGTGTGGGGGTGGAACTCACTTTTAGAACTTATTTGCTTGTCTTTTTCTCTGCTTCATTGACGGTCTGACCACAGACCTCTTTTAGTCGCGCTCATTTGCTGACCTTCTTGCTTGTCCCGGCCGGCATCAGCTATGCTCGGTGAAAACCGAGCCTCTCAGGGGGTGGACCGATTGGGGCAAAAAGGAGCGCCTCAATTCTCCAGCTTAAAGCCATCGAAGAGGTCGCCCCTCATGCGCCCCCGGCTTGGAGCCTCCACTCTGAGGCTCACCTGGGGGTGCCACTTGAGGTGGCACTCCTCCAACACCCCTGGAGCGCGGAATGCCTCCCCAGCTTTAGGGGAGAGCCTCCGCCATCGCCGAGCCACAGACCGGAAGTGGCTAGATTGCAGGACTCTTGAAGTATGGAGTGGTCTTTTTTCCATTAAATTATTTTGAAAAGTGTATATGGATGGTGCTATATAAATAAAGCCCTGACCTAGATAGCCAAGGCGAGCCTGATCTCATCATATCTCAGAAGCTAAGCAGGGTTGGCACTTGGAAGGGAGAACACCAAGAAAGACTCTTCAGAGGAAGACAATGGCAAACCACCTCTGCTTAATCATTTGCCTTGAAAGACCCTTGCTGGGTGTCAGGTCTTGGACACAGTCACTCTCACCACACTCTTGTATCAGCAAGATTTGTTTATTGAGAAGTGAAACAGGTTCCAAGTGTAGACATATTCTGTGTCAGAACTGACACCCAAGTGTCAGGACTGAACCTATACACTATGCAGGACATCCCTCCTAAAGCACACTACCCAATCACTATCCGCATTCAGCCCACCAAAGATCCAAACTACCCTAATACACCGCCCCCACACCTGCTACTAGCTGATGCACTATCTAGAAATTCCCTGCACCCAAGGTCGGAGTGGGCGCTGAGATCATGCATTTCCCAGGCACTGCGTAAGCCAACGCTCACATACTCACACACTCCCATCACCCCCCCTTTTGCCAGAAGGATAAACAGCCTCAAGAAGGAAAGAAAGCAGGAAAGAGAAGCAATTAACCCCTGAGGCCACAGAGTCCATGACAAGCGAGGCATAAGTGAACTGTAGCTTGGCAGCACTCTTCACACACACACACACACACACACACATAAATAGATAGTGCTATATGAATAAAGTCCTGACCTGGATAGCCAAGGCTAGCCTGATCTCATCAGATCTCAGAAGTTAGCATCAGCCCTAGTTAGTCCTTGGATGGGAGATCACCGAGGAATTTTAGGATTATTATTCAGAGGCAGGCAATAGCAAATTACCTCTATTCATTGTTTGCCTTGGAACCCCTATGAGTCACCATAAGTCACTGAGACTTGATGCAAATGTGTGTGTGCATGCACGTGCGTAACAACCAAGTGCCTCATGATACAAGGGAACTGCTGGGAGAACCATCAGGCCACATCCATGTGCCACTGCTAATCCCATTGGGCCACATCCATGTACCACTGCTGACCTACAAGGTAGTATTGTATTATTCCCATTAAAATTACTTCACTGTCAGAAGCACAAAATAAATGGTACATGCCTCATGTGGCCCCAGAAGTCCCAATGTGTCCACAAGAGGTAAACATTGTTCAAATCATTTGATTTTTGTCTTTTCTTGCATTGTCTTCCTGGTGAACAATGCCAGAAGGAGCACATTGTATCCTTTTGCTCATCTGCTCCACCATCTTGTAAATTAAGGTTTTATTCCAGAACCAGTAGTGGGAATCCCGTCTGGCTAACTTGCACAGTTTTTTCTGTCTCTTTCCCCCCGTTAAGTTTGACATTTCTGAGCATGAGCTGCACTGCTGACAAGCAATCCCCAGCAATAGGCCAGGGAAATGAGATGTTGGCAAGATGAGGAATGTACAGGGAGAAAACAGAAAAAATAAGTGCAACATTAAAAATCTGTTTTGGGGGAAAGTGTATTATTTATGGTGCTTTTACTACAAAACACTGAGTGCAACAGGTTTCAGGGAGGTTGCCTGGGTTTGTATCGTAACCATTAAGTTGTTCAGGGAGGGGGATGTATGTCATGTTAATGTATCTGATGCTTGTGTTTCATTTCCCTTTTTATATATACTTGACCATAAAGCAAAACCATCAATTTTTAAAAAAGGTGTTAGTTTATCTCCTGTGAATTTCCTTGTCTTTTTTTTTTTAGTCTCAACAATACTGCTGGCTATCAGAACTTCCCGCAGTGCTAAATTCTGTGTTAAAGTAATTATCTTGCTAGAGATTCAGTGAGTACAAAAATGTGTTAACATCACTCCTGAGGGCCTGTCATTTTTACAGCACTGTTGATATATAAATAGAGACATGTAAAACCTGCAAGGGAGAAAAAAACTGCTTTCAAATTTATTCTCCCTGCCCCAAGCAGTGGATTTCATAGGAATTCCATCTTCCTGTTCAAATTCTGTTTGCTTCTGTTTGTATTTCCAGTGAATCAAAAGTATCTGTTTCTTGCTTTCAGGAAAAGACCTTCTTCTTATTCCATATATGTGTTGCATTGCACCATTTTTTGTCATCTTAAGAATGCATGAACAGGAAGTAGAAAAGAAATCCAATGTAATGTCTGATGGTTTTCCATTTCTGCATTTATCTGTAAATAGGAATACATGAAATCGGTGTATATGCTAGTCCTGTTCCCTGTGCCCCTGTCCACAGTGGTGGGAGAGGGAGCAACCAGAAACAGGGCTTGCTAAGTGATGGCACCTTACCTTTGGATATCCCCCCAAGAGCACTGCTTGATATCTACTTTATTGTATTTTAGGTGCTAGGCTAAAGAATTTCTCTCTATCCAGGTTTTTAACTGAAAAGTTCCAGTTTATACTCTTTTAAGTCTCTTGAGAACTCTTTTTTGAAAACTGTTTTTATTGCAGGTTTTAATAATTTTAGTTTTTATTTTTATGATGTTACTTTTATGTTGTCTTTTTCTTGAGAATCTCAAACAGATCTCTGGAGAGTTGACATATGAATCCTCTAAATAAATAATAAAGCAATAAACTGCAGCTGAAACTCTGTGTTCAATGCCGCTCCGAGTGATGGGTTTTTGTGGAAATACTGTCTGTTTTGTTGACTGAGAAATTTCAGTTGTTTCTGCAGGAAATCCCGATTATTGTTGCTGTTGTCTGTTTTGCTCACAGTAGCCACTGAATTTGTTTTTAAGTTTTGAGACTGAATAAAGGTGAAATGAGGCATGACTTGGGAGATCTGTGATTTCTTATAGTTTATTTTTTTAAAGAAAAATGGCTAAAACCAGGTGTAGGGGGAGCACTTTGGATTGGGGCTACAACTCTGGGAGCTAGTTTGCCTTCACAACATTCTCCCAATGCAAATCATCCCTTTAGGCCTGCTGTCTGCCTCAAAGTAAAACAAGTACCTCTGTGGTACTTATTTTATTGGGGCAGAGCTCCAGGAGTAGAGCACATGCTTTGCATGCAGAAGTTCCGAGGTTTAATTCCCAGCACCTCTAGTTAACCTCTAGGTAGTAGGTGATATGAAAGTAATCAGAGTAGAGAACACTGACCTTGACTGATTAATGGTTTGACTTCATATAAAACTGCTTCATGTGTTCCCTGGTAAGGCAAACAGCAGCAAAAAAGGGGCCACCAAGTTTTGGAAAAAAGTGCAGGGGGGGAGAAATAATACACACACACACACCCTATTCTGGTAGCTTCAGTCTGAATTAGACCCACTTGCTGCTGCTTTTAACCCTTTTAAAAATGTGAAAGATCTTTATTACGGATCTCCCAAAACATGTTTAATTTAGTCTTAAGGATGTTGTAACAGCCTCTGACAATTTCAGCCTCTAACAAATATTGTGAACCTTCTTCCTTCCCTTCTAAGGTTGCATTCTATGGTAATATGTTTAAGGCTTTATTTTGATGGCTGTAGAACACCAGGTTCCCTGTTGTGCGGTAAGTTCTATCTTTCTTTCAGGACACTGAGACTTTTGAGGCAGGATTTTTAAGAAGAACAGTAGTGTTTCATGTTTCTTCTCAGAATGGTACAGAGACTTGAGTAGTCACAGGTGTGATAAACAGGTTGCAAAAAAAAAAAAGGAACATCACAGCCTGGGCTGAGATAAATATTTTCTTTTTCTTAGGTTATAGTGTCAGAAAGCTTTATATACAATTCAACTCTATAGCTCACAGAGACCTTATGTGATATTTCACCACTGAAGAATTCCTTTTCAGTCAGGAAACATTCCAGGACTTCCCATTTGAGACAATTTCTATCTGACTTCAATAGCATTGACAAAAGATGACATCCAGTCTCAGTCTTTCTGAAGGGTAGACTGGAACCAGATTAGACCCATTTATATGCAGGGGTTCTACCTACCCAGTCCGCTCCATCATGGAGTCAGACTCTGCTTATGTCTGTTCCCCTTCCAAAGTCAGACCTAAAACTCTTATGCACCTGCTCCCTCTATGAGTCAGACTACCAACTATCAACTACCTGCACTTTCCCCATCATTCAGTCAGCTCTCTGAAAGCTGATTGGATGTTGCTGTAGCTTTCAAAGAGGTCCAAGCATTCACATGAGATTGGTGGTCTGTTGGGGGCAAACAGCCTCCTGTCCATCAGAGATCCCTAAGTAGATGCATTCATAACTTTAAAGCATATAATGATTACAGTACCTGTAGATCCACAGGACTGAGTGAGATTACAGGATGCTATTTGACAAGAAAGTGTTAAACAGACTAACAGCAGCATGCAAATAAATTTATTCCTTTACTAGTTAACCATAAATATATAAAGTGTTTCCATTTTTATCTTCCTGGATGCCTTGTGATGAGTCATTATTATTAACAGATGTGCACTGCCCCTCTCTTTCCTGGGAACTTTTACTGATCTTACTGAAACTCTTTTTGCTGCTCTCAGCAGTTAGCAAACTAAAATGAGAGGAATTATATAAGCAATATCACTGTGAATTTTAAAGACCTTCACAACTGGGCATTGACCACCTATTGTTCCTGTAAGATCCACTGAACACTTTCCTTTCATCTTCTCCCCAGCTCAGCTGGTTTTCTTTGTATACCACTGCTGCCACCTCCCAACTGCAGTGAGGGAGACCTCAAAGAGAAAAAAGGAAAGGTAAATGGGGGATATGAATTGCCTTCTTCCTCTCTATGGACTGCTTCAGAAAAAAAATGAAGCATTGCTGTGGAAGAGTGGGGGTAGAATGTGTGACATCAATTTTCTGCTTACAAGTGTGAAGGAAAAGACTGAAAGGGGTTCTCCAGCTATGGGTATCTGTAGGGGGCTTTTGCAACCCATACCTGGTATAGGCCCACATCAATGTTAGTGCACAGGGTTTTCAAAGAGCAGTAATGTGTAAGGTGGCTCCTGTGAGAATTAAAAATGAAATGCTTTCATTTGGCCTTTGATCCCTAATATCTGTCTTTCCATAAATCTCAAATGATATTCAAGTCATAATACTTCCAAGCATGTCTAGGCAAATTTATATTCCAAATCATGTAAGTACGACTTTCAGAATTATGTAATGAAAAATCTCAAGACTATTTTCATCAACAGTAACTTGGATTTTTTATTTCTTGTGCAGTCCCATTTCCTTAGTAGTCTCCAGTCACCATCTCCCTCTTTTCATAACAAAATGGAACCCACTTCTTTGGAAACATAGCCCACATCTTCATATGAAGGAAGTCATAGGCATAAATTAAAATGATAGATCACTGAGACAAAATAAGTAGTTAGATTACAGAGTACAGCTCAAAAAGACTGTCACAGCAGCATAAAATCACACTTCACTTGCCATTCCCGTTTGCACCTCTTGCCACCTCCTAATGAAAGCGGTATGTCTTCTGTCTGTGAATGTCAGTCTCAAGGACCCATTTAGACAATATTATTAATATATAGGAGGTGGTAGTTCCGCTCTATTCTGCTATGGACATGCCTCACCTGGAGTACTGTGTCCAGTTTTGGGCACCACATTTTAGGAAGGATGTTGACAAGTTCAAGCATGTCCAGAAGAGGGCAACCAGGATGGTGAGAGGGTTGGAATCCAAGTCTTATGAAGAAAGGCTGAAAGAGGTGGGTACGTTTAGCCTGGGAAAGAGAAGGCTTAGAGGGGACATGATTGTAGTGTTCAAGTATTTGAAGGGCTGTCATGTAGAAGATGGAGCAGATCTATTCTCTCTGGCTCCGGATTGCAAGACTAGATCTAATGGGTGGAAATTACAAGGGAGTCGTTAACGGCTAAATATCAGGAGAAACTTCCTAACTGTAAGAGTGGTTGAGCAGTGGAACAGTCTGCCTCGGGAAGTGGTGGATGTTCCTTCGCTGGACGTTTTCAAGCGGAGGCTGGATGACCATCTTTTGGGTACGTTGTAGGGCTATCTTTCGGCTATACTCCTGCAGAGTGCAGGGGGTTGGACTAGATGACCTGCAAGGTCCCTTCCAACTCTAACATTCTATGATATAATCAAATGGTTAGGAGTGGACTGGTCTCCATGTGACAGTTCTGACATCTATAGATCAATTTTGCCCTTGTTTACAACAAACAGGAATAGCTCAGCTAGGAAATGCAGTTCTCTTATGAACTTATCGTACTGAAAAAGGAGTCTTGAATGTCAATTATTTGCTAATATTGAGTGTAACAACTTATAGTGAACTTCAAAGTCTGTAGTTTTGGTTGGTCTGGCATTCGTTTTGTGGACAGAATATGTCCCAGAGTGCAAAGGGGCTGGCTCCCCATCAAGAGCTGAGGAAAGTCCTTCTCTGTACAGTAAAATTATTGATTTAAAATAATGGATACAGCCATTTGTATTGCTTAGATTTCTTAGAGACGTCATGGAGCAGCAAGTGGCTGAGATGAGTGAGAAGGTGCCCATTTCAAGTTGCAGCAGGTGGTTAGATTCAGAGAAAGATTCAAAATGTCTGCTCTTGGTTTATGTGCATGCACTGCTCTTGACTGCAGGATTTTATCCCTGCATATTTTTAAGAGCTCTGAGAGAACTGCCCTTGAGAGGACAGCTCTGAAAGAACTTATGACTGACCCAAGGTCACACCAGCAGCTGCATATAGAGGAATGGGGAATCAAACCTGGTTCTCCCAGATCAGAGTCTGTGCTCTTAACCACTACCAAACTGGCTGTCCCTAAGAATGCACTTAGGGAGTTGTTCCAGCTAAGAGACAGTAGGTCCCATCAGCCCCTTCAGGCCAGCAGCAGATGCTGGCAGCTGCTCCTGGCTGGGCAGCGGTGAAACAACAATAATGGAAGAAATTGCTGTTAGGTTCACACAATAGCACTGTATAGACAAAAATGAATAAATAAACTTGTTGAGATGACGTTCAATGATGTTTGTAATTTCTATATTTTCAGGACAAAGGACGTCTGACACTGAAGATAGGTGATACGAACATCTCGAGTGGTAGTTCGTTTCGAGACACAACTCTTTTTCAACCACAATTCCTATCAAGAGCAGATGGAATACAATGAGCTCCTGAACAATATACATAGGCTATGATTGAATTAATAAAGAATAAAGTTACATACAGATTCTCTGGTTGTCTTTTTGTGTACAGAGGTAGTATCAATCTTTTCCTGTAATATACAAAACATGATATGAGAACAAAAGCAAGTTGCATAACTCAATCCCTATTAATGGTACATTCATGTTAAAAAACTTACCAACAACAGTTCCAACAGCACATAGGCTAACAAGTTTATAATACAGCACGCAGGCTTACTAGTTTTCAGTCCGGACAACAAGTCTTACTGAGTACAAGCATCCATTTCCTTAAATAGGTGCAAAATGCAAACAAGGTAAATTGCTTGTGCATGCAAGGATGGCCAACTTACCAGTACATATAACTTTAGCACAAATTGATAGATGCATCAGGCTAAGGACAAAACTACAAAACATATACAAAGTGGATTCTCTAATATTACATAGCATTGTATTATAGTCTGTAGCCTTCTATAGTCAATCCCTATTAATGGTACATACATCATGGCAGAGGCTGGCGGGTGTTGTGGGCCTGGGTGTGGAGGCTGGCAGTCACTGCGGGTCTGGACAGAGCACCAGTGGAAGCCAGCAACTGTTGAGGGCCTGGGCATGGCCCAGGTGCAACAGCAAATGCCAGCAGCAGGGTTCCGGGGGGAGGGAGTTTGGAGCCTCACCAGGCTCAGTGATGGAGAAAACATGGGATTCCCCACCCACAAGTCTCATGGGCCCCCCACTTGTTGTTCCTTAATTCTGTACACCAAGCTTAACTGCTTTGTTTATTAGTTGTCTTATGGTGTCTAATTGCACTACATTATATCCTGTATTCCACCTTGAGTTCCAGTGAGAAAGGTAGACTGTAACTAAAGTCAATAAATACATAAATAAAAGGCAGTGGAGGTCCAATTATATTCAAACAGCACATCAGATGCATAAACCACCCAGCAAAAGTCAATGAATTAGTGCTCTGCCTTGATTTGTTTTCTTTTGACCCCCAGTCCCTTCTATCACTTCCTATACTATTGATCTTTCCTTGGTTATTTCCACCACTTTCATCTCTTACTTCTTTTACAGGGGAAGACTATGTGTTGACAGCACCAATATTCTCTTCAACACATTCAGGGCTGGGATAGTAGCTGCTCTCCCCCCTCCCCATGGACATTTACAGGCAAGGAGAAGGAGATGGTCTTGGTTTAAGAACCAAAAGTCTGTAGTGCACCCTATATGTGGTTGTGTGAGTTCTTCCAAAGATCAGAAACCTGCTGTGTGCACTGATCCCTGATTGTATGGAGAATTTTAAACATGTACAAAACCACTGAAGACATTCAGCCTAATATTCTGCTAAAAGGAGCAGAAGCAGCAGGAACAAACTTGCTCCCCTCCACTTTTGAACATCTGCAGTTTTGAACATCTACAAAGGAGCCAGTAAAGGAGTCAATGTTGAGCACTGAAAGCTCTTGTCTTAAATCCTACTGATTAACAGCTAGCCACCTAATCCAGCAGGGCTGTTCTTATATAATCTGTTTCGTGTGGCTTCCTTAGCCGCTCTCTACTAGCCCTTCTGGAACAGTTCAGGCTGCATATTGAAGCATTCTATATCAATGAGTTTCCGGCACATAATAATGCTTCACTGGTATTCATGCCCACAAACACACCATCAAGGCACTTGAGTCAAGAAAGCACTGTCAACTGGAGCACTTTTTAGGATGGGGGCCATGATAGTCATTGTGTCATTGGAGGCACACAGGACAGGGCCAAATACAGGACCAAATACAGCCCTGAACTCAGGCTTACAGAAGAGTGCCAACATGGCTGGAGAAGGCGTTGTAAGTGAATGTTACTGTTATAAACTCAAGCTGTCAATATTTTGATTCCTCCCCACCCACTCATCCGATATTATGATACACGCACACACAATACATAAATACTGAAGAAAATTTCTGACAGAGGCTAATTTCACACCTGATTAAGAACAATAATGTGGGTATTCTAGATAAGGAGCACTTGGTGTACTAATGCGCTTAAATGCACTGCAAAATGTAAGCTGATAAGTGGATCAACTAGATAATTGCAGCAAGTCAGCTTCAACATGAGCCTTTGTTGTATATACACATGTCTGCTAAGGGTGTTGGTTTCTAACTGTTAATAACTGACCTTAATCTTCTTTTGAACATATATAAGATCATGGCAATTTTTCTTCATCAGATTTGTATATTCAAGGGAATCTTTTTGGGAAAGTAGCAGGTCTATTGGCCATTTTACTTTCTACCATGCTAGAAGTTTACTATATACATGATGTTCCTCAAAAGCATATGATAATACACTAGGAACTCATTCTAACTGCATAGGTACAGGGAGTGGATAGCTGAAGTTATACAGTTATTAACTTGAAAACAAGGTTCTGTTCTGTTCTGTTTTGTTTTAATTTAAGGGGCTTTAAAACTTGAGGCATTGTCTTCAACTCAAATACACATTTACCAGTATGAAAAGTTTTCCTCATTCTATTACTGGCGGGCTATGTTGGAGGGGCTGCCACTCCCACAGCTTGTAGAGCAAGGCAAAAAAATGGGCCTTGCACTAACTGGGTCCTGCAGGCTGGAAGCACTGTCAGGTGCACTCTCTCCCTCCACATTTTGTGGACGAACCACTGAAAACACAGAGGAAGATAGGCCAGACTCTCCATCAGCTGGGGATGAACGTAAAAGTAGCCCACCCACAACATCACTTGTTCCACATAAGAAGAGGCCTGCTCTGGACTGGATGGGTGGGGAAGGAAGGAAGCAGGGAGGAAAGAAAGCTGACCTATGCTGTGCTGAGGAAAGCGAAGTTGAGGGGAAGGGCCTGCGGGGGCTATGGGCACAAAGGGAGGGGACAAAGGGAAGAGCAAAATGGCTCCACCTTATATACACCCAGAGACCCCTGGGGCAGCCACGGAAGCATCCACAACCCCTACAAGCACCAGGGGCCACAAAGACTACTGCAGTGGCCCAGCTGATGAAACTTGTATTCAGATCATTAGCCAGCAGGGGAAAGGCAGCAGCTGACAAACCTTGTTTTTCTCAGGGTCTTGGTGTGAACTGCAAGCAGTAAGAGGAGGGAGAGGTAGTGCCTGAGGCTTGAGGGCAGGGAGGGGCTGGAAGGGGAAGGTAGAGGCTGGTGAGAGGGAAGCACCTCATGTCGGCTGTATGGCACAATTCTTTTGGGGAGGGTCTTACATTCAGCATTATCTGCTTCTCCTTTGGGAGGGCATCTTATCCGCCAAGTCATCTTCAGTTCAAATAATTTCATGAAACGATTAAGGCAAAGTCAAAGCTATTCACCAAAACTGCATGGATGCTTGCCGTTCGGAAGATGTAACTCTACCTTCTTTTATTTAATCTATGACAGGTAATGTGGTTTTGGACAATTTTGCAGTGTCCCTCAGAATCACAAAGGGATATCTCCTTCAGGGAACAGAGCAGCCTAATGTTTTGAGACATGGTTCGTAGAACCAATGAGGTACTGAAATTTACATACATAACAGGGAATGTTTTCAATTTCTCATCGCTGCTGTTCCAACCCCAAAATGCCCTGTTTATTTTGTTTCTCCACTGGGAGAATAGAACCTATGCCTCTTTAGCTTTGTGACATTTTTTATCTCCTCACATCAGATTTTTCCTGTAAAATGTATGTATTTTTCAATATGATTTGTGTACCAATACATCATTGTTACACATTATGAATATAGTATACATTTATATGTGATGATTGTAGGTATAAGCACCAAATAAATTATATATAAACACCCTACAATATGCATAGACGATTCAAACCATGCCAGCTCCAACAATGCAGAATTAGAGAACCCAAATCCTTGACAGAAATATACCTATAAGAAGAAAAAAATGGGGGACACATGCTCATCCCCAATAAATGTGCATCACAAAATTTCAGTGCTTCTTTTTCAAGATTCTGAATCTGGTAATTCTAGCTGGGCATGGCTTCCAATATTTGGGCAGGATCCCATGATCTGTGAGGGGAAGGCACTAATGAGCATAGATCTTTCTGGCCCCAAAAAGTTGATTTCCAGGGTCGGTGGATACACATGTACTAACAGCCACAGAAGCAGAGGAGCTGCACTGAAGAGGGGCAAACAGGCAAAATCAGCCTTCCAGCCCCTTCCATCCACATGGACCCCTTGGCACTGGGAATTAAGTTTCCTGTGATCAAAAGGTAATGCTGGAGGTGGGGGCATGGAAAAGATTCCTGATCCTTGATCCAACCTCATTTAATTAGATCCGAATCATGTTGCTGATGCCATGCTTACAATTATTCCTTGAGGATTAACTGCCAAAACAACTGACACATACCAGTACATAGTGACCCACACATAAGCTATCTCAGTATCATTATTAATTACTTAGAAAATAATATTGCAGAAGTTGAGAGGCATATTTCAGAAAATTAGTACTATTTATAGTCTTACTAAATACAGAAACTGTCTCAAATAATTAAATAGATCATTACAAAGTCATGTTGGCTTCTCTTTGTGGGGAGAGATAAATCAGAGAACTATTTTCACAAGTTCAGGCCTATTTAGACATTTTCTTTCTTTACTATTGTATCTCTTCTCTCTTATTTTTTGTATTATAGCAATATTTGTTATTTTGAAAAGGCTCATATATTATTTACTGGCATTTATTACTGTTCCTACATCACTCCAACTCAAAGGCCAAGGAACAAACATTTAAATATATGAATTACAAAAATAAATTCTAGAGAAATCTGTTGTGCTCCAACAGTAGTGATCTCTGTGTTGAACAAAACTTCATAGAAGATCAACCATCAGAACAGACAGTACTGGCACTGACTATTCTGAAACAAAAATATGCATGCGTGTGCACCCATGAGACCAACATTGCTTTATTTGTTCAACAGCAGCTGCAACATGGCTTCTTCCCACACTGTTTTGGCAATATAGAAACTAGGGCTGCATAGTGATGCTGTGATCTTTGAAAATAGTGTATTCAGAAACTGAATTTATCCTGCTTACAATTCTCATTTTCTCTCCAGTCAAGAGCCCCGAATACCTGCATTGATATTTTATGCAGACTGGATGGAGGTAATGCCAGTGATACTTTGGAGGAACTGGATTCACTTGTCTTGGATGGAGTAGAGTTGGGGTTTGCAGACCACTTTGCTAGTATGGTGCTCAAGTGTGCCTTCTGTCAGCTGCATTTGCTACTCTAAGGCTGAGATCAGACTGGCAGTTTGCCCCGATATAGGCACCAGCCAGAAACGTTTCACAACCGGATTAAAGGAGCCGTTCACACAGGCACATCTGTCCAGCATTCCCCAGCCATTGTCAACCCGTCTCGTAAGGCTTCCATCCTGCATTTAAAAGATACTAGGTGAAGGTGGTATCAAACCCTGGAAAGCACAGTTATCCCATATCCATCCCGCACCAATGAAGTGTGAATGCCGAAAGCCACATTTTTCTTGTGTGCTTATGCGCTTAAGCGCATATCTCCAGATTACCAAAAAGAAAGCCACGCCTTACAGCCATGCCTCTGTCAGGGGCTGGCCAACAGTGTGAACGCTCCCTTGCGCCTCCTCCTGGTATGCTTCCGCATCAGTCGCTGCAGTGTGAAAGGGAAAACCCAGAACAGTTTGTTCCGGGTCTTTTTTGCCACGACTCCCTCCCGCTTCAAACTGCAAGTCTGAACTCAGCCTAACTCTCTCCTTTCTTAGACTCAGCTGACATAGGCAAGTTAATAGGGGGTAGTGACCATGTCTTCCTAGAATTCATTTTGCTGTGAGGGGCCAGAGAGTTTGGTAAAAGGAACCTGGTCGCATTGGATGAGTACATATCTGCCAGGCCAGATGGTGTACACCCGAGAGTGCTCAAAGAACTTTCTAGAGAGCTTTCAGAACTTTCAGAGCCTATATCCATCAAGACCACTTGGAGGACAGGAGATGTGCCACAAGAGGGTGAATTGGGAAAAAAGGGAGGAAGAATGGCTCAGTAAATAACAGGCCAGTCTGTCCAACTTTTGTCTCAGGGAAAATATTGGAGCCGATTTTAAGGGGGTCAAACTGCAAGCATCTGAAGGACAACTTGGGGATACACAGAAGTTAGCATGGATTTGTCCCCAACAAATTAACTTTGTTTCATTCTTTGATTAAGTGACAAGCTTACTGTATTGTGGGAACACTCTGAACATTTACCTGTATTTCAGTAATGCTTTTGACAGGGTTCCCAATGATGTTCTGATGAGTAAACTGGAGGACTGTGGACTAGACTCCACGACAGTTAGGTGGATAGGGAACTGGTTGGAGAACTGCACCCAAAGAGTAATTGTCCATGGCATTTCATCTGATTGGAGGGGGGTATCCAGTGGGGTGCCACAGAGCTCAGTTCTGGGCCCAGTACTTTTCAATATTTTTTATAAATTATCTGAATGAGGGGGTGATGGGATTACCCATTAAATTTGCAGATGAAGCGAACACACCAGAAGATAAAGATAGAATTCAATGAGATCTGAACACACTGGAAAAGTGGGCAGATGTGGATAAGATGGAATTCAACAAGGATAAGTGCAGACCTACATCTGGGTAACAAAAATGAGAAGCACAAATATTGGATGGGGGACACACTTCTGGGCAGCAGTGTATGTGAACAAGATCTTGAGGCACAGGTGGATTGTGAGCTAAATATGAGCAGTCAGCAGAGGTCATTTCGGGGCAGATCGCGGGGGATCGCAGTTTCCCCAGGTGAGGTACGGGGAGCAGGGCACATAGTCACAAACCCGTGGCTCTCTGCCAGCCCCAGATCGTAAAGACAAGCTCCAGACCTGAGATGCTGGAAGCCAGATTGGGAGGGCACAGAGGGGAATCTCTTGTGACATCGTTTTCCTGAGTCTTCTGCCCCAGGGACTTCTGGGATAGGAAGTGGTCATGGGAAGTTGACCCATACTCTGCCATCCGAGGGCTACATCTGGGTCACAAAAATGAGGAACCTCTGGGTAACAAAAAATGAGGAACACGCATACCGGATGGGGGATACACTTCTGGGCAGCCGTGTGTATGAACAGGATCTCGGGTTATGGGTGGGCCGTAAATTGAATATGAGCCGCCGGTGTGATGCGGCGACAAAAAAGGCGAATGCGATCTTGGGGGGTATCAACAGAGGCATAACTTCCAAATCACAAGATGTAATAGTCCCACTGTACACCACATTGGTCAAGCTGCATCTAGAGTACTATGTGCAGTTCTGGAGGCCTCTCTTCAAAAAGGATGTGGGAAAAAGAAGGATTCTTACTATTAAAAATATATAGTCCAAAGTCAAAAGAGTCCTGAGTATATTCTTGTAACATATCTCCACTTTTAAATATCAACCATGTCTCTTTACAACGCCTGCATTAGTATAATTCAAAATAGAAAGAAAAAAGAACTCTTCCAAGCCGCTTCAGGAAAGGGGGGGGGAATTCCACCCCTCCTTTTCTTCTCATTCAGGGTAAAGTTTAAAGGGGCATATAAACCATATAGATTCCAATGTAAATGTGCATCTCAGCTACTCATGGTGTTGCAGGTCATAAAGGGGGGGGTTGGTAGAAGGTCTCCTCTTGTCCCAGTGTTCACAGCTGGGCACTCAGTGACTCCATTGAGTGCGCTTGCTCGGGTCCCTGCTTCAGAGTGATCTGGGCTCTTTCCTCCCACCGCCATGAGGTTCCCAGATCAAGATCCCTGTTTGAGCCCCCCTTCTGAGGAAGCCCAATGGAGCCCAGGAAACCCTGGACCCCACTAGAGAACCCGGTGATTCAGCGGCAGCACGGGAGCTCGTCCCGGTGCCAACTGAAGAAGCTGTGTCGCAACCGGTTCTGAGTTCAGTTCCCGGTGCCGGTTATAACCCTTAAAGCCCTTCATTGCCTAGGACCCACTTATCTAAAAGACTGTCTACCTACTTCTTCTGAGGTCAGTTCTACAACCTCTTCCTGCATCTAGATCTGACCACTTCTGGTAGCAAGGGATCAAAACCTCAATAGCAACTTAATGCATTTGAGAATGCAGTGGTATTTGACAGCCGATGACATTTTGTATTTCATGCCTGATAAAATGAGAACTACAAAGAGCTATGAACCACTCTAATGCTGAAGTCAGAGGCCATGTCAAAATACATTCAAATTTACAAATTTAAGTATACATTCAAATTTAAAATTGTTAATATGCTTTTGAACTCGGAAAGGCAAGATTGGAATTTTTATATATTGTTTCATCTCTCACTCAGACAATAGCAAAGTTGTTAGGTATCATTCACCATCAGTATCCTTTTCTCTTTTACAAGCTCTGCCCTTTCTCTGGCGGATGGAGTTTTTTCAAAGTCTGGAGTCAATGTAGTGTCAGCCCAGACACAGTGAAGTTTTCCAGGCAACAATGGTGGTAAACAACTCTTAAAAGAAATGTGACAAAATCCATTCCCTGCCACAGAACTCACATTCCTTCTTACAACTGTTGTTTCTTTACATCTCAGACACCTGTCCTCATCCATTATGACCCTTGTGTCTTGCAGCAGACATGTTACATCCCAGGTGCCAAAGGTCTGTCCTCTCTCTTTTGAGTGACAACTGCTTTGAATCACAAATCTCTACAGGCAACAGCATTGGAAACAAATGAACCCCAAACATCCCCTCTGGAGACATCCATTGCTAATGACCCCGAAACAATAATATTTATCAAGACCAACAAAAAAATATACATGGTAGTGTTTGCAAGATTTAAAGATTGTCAGCTGGCCAAGAAAAAAATATTGTCCTGTCCCTTTAATGGAGGTTTAATATGCAGAAAGAGACAGCTGAAGTTTTATTGCATGGAACTAAATAACATCACCTGATAATTGCTGAAGGGCAAACAGATAACAAAGGGACAGCTGGAAAGAGCCATCAAGTTAGAGCCGACTTACGGTGACCCCACAGGGTTTTCAAAGCAAGAGGCATTCAGAGGTGGTTTGCCATTGCCTGCCTCTGCATAGCAACACTGGACTTCCTTTGTGGTCTCCCATTCAAGTAGTAGCCAGGGCTGGCCCTGCTTAGCTTCTAAGATCTTATGAGATCAGGCTAGCCTGGGCCATCCAGGTCATAGCACAGATAGAGGGACCAGTTTAAAAGGTGGTAAGGCTACATTTGATCAACTGATGGTCTTTGTGTTTTCAACTGGAGAGCACACTTTTTTTGTTGTTTCTTGTTCCCCAAAGGCCAGCTCTTGGCCACTCCCTGTACCCACTGGAGCTAGTACAGCATTCTATTCAGGGTGCAGAAAGAGGCTTTAAGATTTCCCTTCCCTCTCTTTGTCACGTGTTCTATCATCAGGCCTGATGGAGAGGTATGGGAAAGCATGAGACTCTTTCATGCTCCCTTTAGATTTTCCAAAGTTTTCTCTTTCAGGAGGACATTGTGTGTTTACCTACAGGCACTCTAGGGAGCCGTGTGCTTCAGGCACAGGGCAGAGTCTTACCTGGGGTTCAACAAGCCACTTGGGGATCTTATTGGGGAGAAAAGTCAAGGGTGGTATATAAATCGAATTGTAAAGTAAAGTAAAGTAAAAAATAGAGCAATAAGGTTGTGGGGGGGGGGGTTCGTTTTTGCCATCAAGTCATAGCCAACTTATGGTGACCCCGTAGGGTTTTCCAGGCAAGAGACACAGCCCTGCTTAGCTTCCCAGATCTGATAAGATCAGGCTAGCTTGGACTATCCAGGTCCGGGCAGCAACAAGTTACCCAAATAAATAATTAACTACATGAACCCCACTCCTTAACTGAACCTGCAATGGATTGTGCTTTGACTTGGATTAGCACTGCCTCCAGGCAGTTCACCCATTAGGGAAATAGAAGATCAGCTTTCAGTTGGAATGGGCCTGCTGCAAGGCTATGGGCCTCTGCTGGTGCCCAATCTTGTCAGCTTCTGAAAACTGGCCTGTTCAAGATCAGCTGGGAGATCACATTTTAATGCTCCCCAACACGAAAAAGCCTCCTTCAAATAAGGCGATGGCTAGACCCTTTCACCCTGATAGATCATGTTTTACTTTCAAGGAGTTTCCTACATGGAGAGCATTCTCAGATGGTATCTTCCATGGGTAGTGTGAAGTGGTACACACCACTGTACCACTTCATTCTGTTGAATGTCCAGATCCTGATCCCAGTCTGGATGTGTGAAGAATATCTGTCCTGATAAGAATGCAATTCTGAGAACTCTTCCCTGCCGGGAACAATTCCCATTGAATAGACATGACTGGGATTCTGAGTAGCCCTGCTTGGGGCTGCTTTCTGAACCTCCTTACCCCAATTGGCAATGGCAACCCTACCAATTAATTGTAAAGCTTTTGTGGACATCAGAGGAAAGTATATTACCATAATTTATAATCATCTCGGCAAACATGAGATACTTTGATAATTAGCGCTTTCATACGGAAAGCAAATTTCATTATGATGCTCCTGGGAATGATTGCATCACTAAATATGCAACACACAACGAGAGAGGGGAGGCACTTTGTGCTCTTGCTTTCACTTCTCCAGGCCACTGAGCAACAAATGTCAGCTTTGACAGAAGAAAAGAGGGGTTATCTATCATTCTGAAGGATGGGGAGCCAGGGGAGAGCCAGCAGCTTCTAAGGCAAAGTATTCTTGGATTCATTCTGAATGATAAGTCTAACCGAATTGAAATAATCAGAGTGGTGAAATGGGTAGAGTCTCGGAGTTATACCAAAAAGACTTGGGGTCTATCAGGCTGGTCATTTAGGAGTAGGCAAACAAACAGTTAACCTTGAACCAAGAGGAAAGATGGGAAATAAATATTTTAATTAATTAATAGGCCAGAGAGCCATGGAGGCAGTACTTGGTGAGGGTAAATGGGGGGAATTCAGGCTTCAAAAAACGCACCATAGCACAAGCTGGGATCCTCCCCTTCCAAAGACATAGAGTGCCCATGCCTGATGACATGAGAATGCAGGAGGTGGGGAGCACATGCTTTCTCCTCCACCATTAGGAGGAGGAGAAGAGGAAGCAGAAAAAGGAGGAGGAGGAGGAGGAAGAAGAGACTGGATTTATACCCTGCCCTTCACTGAGCATCTCAGAGTGGCTTACAATCTCCTTTCTCTTCCCCACAACAGACACCCTATGATGTAGGTGGGGCTGAGAGAGTTCTTTTGAGAATTGCTCTTGAGAGAACGGCTTTGGAAGAACTTGTGATTAACACAAGGTCACACCAGCAGCTGCATATGGAGGAGTGGGAAATCAAACATAGTTCTCCCAGATTAGAATCCATGTTCTTAACCACTACACCAAACTGGCTACAACAAGCAGTATCTAGATTGGCCACAATCTCAACTGTTTAAATGCTGTGTGTGAGAGAGTTAGAAAAATCATTTATGAATGTTCAAAAGTACTCACAATATTTTAGTGGCATTAGTTACCTTACAATGCTTTGCCACATGTTTCCCTCTATAAAATGATTTTCTGCTCACAGCCCCAAAGCAGCAAACAAAAAAGATGCTCTCTACTAGGAATGAGTTCTCCACAGCTAGGAGCCTTTCTTTTCCTCTTTTGAATGGGTGGTATCTATATTTCCCAAAGGTACACACTTTCATGGCTAAGAAAACCTTGGTTATATTCATTTTAGGCTCCTGTGCTCAGAGCTGCAGAGCTGCAGTCCTCCAAACCAATATACAAACAGTGCAATCCTAAACAGAGTTACAGCCTTCTAAGCCCGCTGACCTCAATGGGCTTAGAAGGGTGAAATTCTGCTTAGAACTGCATCGAGTGCACCAGAATTTTTTTTAATAATAATTTTTGTTTTATTAGAAATACACAAATACAGATATGCAGATGAAACATTTTGAAATAGCACAGTAAATCCAAATATAAACTTTCAAGCAAGATTTCCACATTGTTATCAATGTGCATGTGTGTGTGTATGCGTGTAAGTATAATTATCCATAAACCTTTGTTAAACCTTCTAACAATATTAAATAAAATTATGCAACTCGTAACCATGTGAAGTATATAACAGATTAACTGAGCATGTAGGATTTTCTAATGATTTCAATAAGAAGAAAAGCCAAAAATGAAAGCATAATAAAAAGGAAACTTTAAATCCATTTATGAAATTGGGACCATTCGGAGGAGAGGAAGTGTTGCGATGCTAAATAGTCTAAAATCGGGAACCATTTGGGAGTGAAGGTGTCTTGAATAGGATATTGGGAAGAGATGTTTAGTTTGTTTGATACTGCGTCCATTAAATAGTGGTTCCACAGTTTTTTATACCACATTTCCACATTAGGTGCTCTGTGATCTTTCCAGCATGATGCAATTGCCGTTTTAGCAGCATCCAATAAGACTTCTATTAACACTTTATGTGGTCTGTTTTTCAATTCCGATGGCCATGTATTTAAAAATATAATCACCGGTAAGAGTGGGATCCGCACAGAGGTGATCAACTGGATTGTGGACAAAATGTTCAGCCAGAAATCTTTTATCTTTACACACTTCCACCAACAGTGGGTGTAGTCGCCAATTTCTTGACACCCTTTCCAACATTTCGGGGAAATCCCCCCCGACATCAAAGCAAGTTTGCGTGGTGTAACATACCATCTATTCATTATTTTAAAGTTTTGTAGGGTAACAGAGATAGATTTGTTTTTGAAACAATGTGAGGACCAAAACTTTTCCCATACCTCTTCCGTGAGAAACACTGTGCAGTCTTTTTGCCAAGCAGCTTGATAAGGAGGGGGTTTTGCAATTGAGTTTTTAAGAAGAATAGCGTAAATTTGTGAAATGAGGCCCTTATTTTGATCATCAAAATTCCTTATTATAATTTCCATATCTGAAAGAGGTTTTGCTAGCAGATGAGTGACCTCCAATTGTTGAAGAAGATGACTTAACTGAAGATAGAAAAACCAAGGAATCGGACAGCCTAACTTTTGTTCCAATTCAGATTTGCTATGAATACCTTTCTTATTGGCAATATCGACAATACGTGATAAATTCTGAGATCTCCATATATTACCCAATTTCATATTCATTCCTGGAGGAAACCAATTCTGATTTAAGAATGAGGAGTATCGTGACAATTTGGGTAGCAAAAGTTTGGTATGCCGCTTCCAGCATTGAATAGTCGAATAGACTAAATCTATAGGTTGAAAAATTCAACAGGTTGGACAGCACGTGACCATATCACGTCTTCCAGACAGTTTGGGTGGATGATGTCATTACAAATAGTGATCCATAGTGGTTTGACCGAAGAGCGTAGAATTTTACAGGAAATGGATATCATTATTGCTCTATAATATGACAACAGATCCGGAAAACCAAATCCACCTTTGCATTTAGGTCTCCGCAAGACCATGAAACCAATTCTGGGTCTCTTAGCTTCCCAGAGAAATTTATTTAAAGCGGTTTGCCATTTTTTGATTAACGAGGTTGGGATGGTCAGAGGTATTGTTCTAAATAAAAAAATAAATTTAGGCGTAATGAAATTGACCAAGTCTTCATTAGCCATGAAGGTGTGTGCCTTTGGGAAATATAAATTTATTTATTTATTTTAAAAAAGAAAGGTTCCTGGCTGGGGAGGTCAAGGGAAGAGGAAGAGAGGGAGGATGCCACTGACTGATGAATGCCACCAGCTGTAGAGCCCTCAAACATAGCTGTTTCTAGGAGAGATGCCCCATGATAGCCCAGGGCTTAATACTCAACCACAGATGATCAGCTGCTACCCAGTCAGCTGCTATGCTGAATGTTGCCATGGTATAGATGCAGAACTGCTGGCAATACTGCTCCTTTTGACTTGTTAAAAAAATCTTCAAGGGATCCAAAAAGAGCTTCAACTTAATAGAATGCAATCCAAGCATTCCAAACCAAGTATATCTTTGAGTGTCAATCATAATTTCTTGTGAAGTTCTCAGCATCTTTGTGTTTAAGCAAAACTTTTAGTTGCCTGGAATATCCAAATGCTGACTCAGGGGGCTGAGTCTCAGCTGCCAGCAGCACAGTGCATGATAATTGGCTCCGTTCAAGGCTTCGCTTTAAGAGCCAAGGTAAATAAACCAGTGGAGAGGTATAACCTGAACCAAAGCAGTGAAATAGAGCAGAAATTATTTTCACAGTATGATTTTGTTGGGAGTTGCTCCATCAATAAATCACAGCTGAGCAAAGAGTCTGCAGATCTGCAGCCGCTAAGACGTTTAGGACAGGTGCAGTGATAAATATCCAAGATGAAAGACGGGAAAGCACCTCCATTCCCCTTTATAAATTGTTCTCACTCTTGTCAATAGCCTCTTTTTTGTGAGTCATGTGTCCACAAAAGACAAACTCTGAGTGTTTCAGCTTGTGTCTCCTTCCAACCAGGCTAGAGGGTGCAGCAGATTGCAAATTACAGCTACTAGAAACAGAATTCTGCAACCAGTCTGATTGAGGTACTTCAGGACCCGGGACAGCTCCAAGTGACAGCAGGAGCTGACTGGACCAAATCAAATCCTTCCCTTCCCAGGCAGGACCCTGTCAAGCAAAGGGAGGTTGCAACATCTGTCAGGGGGTGAGGCATGTGCCTTCAGGCTTCTGCTAGAGGGACTTTTGGGAGTTTGGGGTAGCTGATGGGTTGCTTCTTCCCACTCTTCACCCAACAGCTCTGCTTTGTTGCTGCTCAGATCACTGTCATAAATGAGTGACATCCTTCCCATATAGCAAGTATTCTGCTGCCCAAATCATTCACCTCCATCATCCCATGTGGCATATCTCTCACTCTGCTGACCATATCAGTCCCTAGGTTGGCTTCCTATCTGGTTCTGAATGCTGCACAGATGCCTTTATATCCTTCTACATCTCTGCTCCCCTTGCTGGTTTGCTCCCATGTACAACTCTGCACAGGATGTGCCAGGAGCACAAAGGGAGCCCTCAATGAAAGTGAACAGCTGATTCCCTCCATGGAAGTGAAGAGCCATGGAATAAACACTTTGGGGTACACAGGATTCTGGATCAGAACTAATTTTCCTCTATCACATTAGCCCTGCCTTAAATCAACAGACTTTTGTGCCCCACTTAATATCCTTGAATAAGGCTTTAGCTAATGGAGTTGAGAGGTCTGGAATTCAAGGAAGTCTTCATTCTGCATATTATATTGTTTTGTTTTTATCATTGTCCTCTAATTTTGTAGTTCATCTTTGTTATTATGTTGGCTGTGTGTAATATAATGTTTCACTGCAGTGTTCTCCAATCTTGTACTACTACTTTATTGTCTGTATTACATGCATTTTCAGTGCAATGGTCTCTAATTTTACTGGCTCTTTTTGTTCTACTGTTCTTACTGCATTGTAAGATCCACCCTGAGTCTCAGCAAGAAAAAGAAAGGTGGTCTATAAAATGAAACAAAATCAATTAATTAATTGGGATCAATTGATTCCCTTTTGCAACATCTACATGCAATCAATAATAATCAGGATATAAACAAGAAGAAAAAAACTATCCAATGTGATTGGTTAATTCCTTCTAGACCATTTGTATGGCTTTTGTTAGAATCTGCACAGGAAGGTGTTTGCTCAGTCTTTCAAGTAAAGAAAACTGATAATGTTTTTTTCAATAAAGAATGAAAGGAACTCCATGAAGGACAATAAACCATCACTATTGTCAAATCTACATTCACAAAAAGGATTGAATGGGCTAGTGTCAGAAGATGACACATTAATACACACAAAGCCAACACCCTTTCTGCCCATAGTAATAATTGCTCTCATTTTTGAAAAAAATAAATTGGCCCAGTCCTGACTCTCTTTGCTAAGGCAGAGTTTCAAAATAGAAGTTCCACTGTGATTTACCATAGACACAGGCAATGATTTTCTTCCTCCATCAAATAGCAACAACAGATGCTTTTCAGCTTTTTAAAATAGCTCTCTTGGCTTGTTAGGGAATAATTCAGGGCTCAAACAGACATGGTGAAGATCACAGATATCCATCAGTCTGTAAAAGGAACACAGTGTAGGTGCAGCCACAATTCAAATTGGGGCAGTACAGGAAGCGGAGAGGAGATTTATGCTACTGTCCTAAGCAGAGTTACTGCCTTCTAAGTCTATCAAAGTCAATAGGTTTAGAAGGGTATAAATATGACTGGTAACACTCTGTTAACCCTTCAACTCCTGCTTGGTTTTGCTTATTGTAACCAAGCTCCCTGCGCTAGATCCCCTCTCCACCTGGAGCAGAATTTCAGGGACAGCTTGGGCTACTTAGGTATGAGAAGGCCTGGAAGCTGCATTCCAAGGACTGAAATCATTCCTGTCCCCAGAAATTACCAATGGATCCAAGCCAGTTAAATAACTAGAAGGAAAGAAATAGGACCAAATTAAAGAGGCATGTGAGATTCTCCCAGTTCAGATTTCTCCCTAGATTCTGAAGTTCTGAATTACCTAGCCTTGTTTTTGAAGTGGAACCAATACACTAAGAATCATCCATTGCTTTGTTTTTAAATGTCTACATGCTGCCATTTGCCACACTTTCCTATTCTTTCATTTTATTCATGATTCCCTCCCACATTGCCATGATAAAACACTGCAAATATGCAATTTGGCATGATCACATGCATGATTTCTTTTGTGTGGTGGTTTATTAATACATATATATGCATGTGTGCATCAATAAACCACTGTACAAAAAAAGATCTCATTGCAATCACCATGTGTGATCACATCAAGATTACTGTTTCTAGTGTTTAATCAATATGCACATTTATAATAAGGAGTAAGGGACAAGAAGGAAATAAATCAAAACCTGCTGCAAACCATGCATCCTTCAAATCTAGAATTAATTTATTCATCCTAGTTAAATCAGAAGGAATGGAATGTGGAACAGAGAGAACCATGGAACAATAATGGAATGGAGGATCAGCTCTTCCTTACACAGAAGGCAAAATACCAAGATTGATTTGAATGGGGAAGCATAAGAAAAATTGAACAGCTGAGCTTTGAGAAGGGACAGGAGAGGGAGCTGCTGCTGGAGTGGTGAATGTTTTATTATTTGCCTTTCCTTAACTGCTGAGGAGGAGTAGGTGAGGTTACTGTGGGAAAGGACAGTGTCTGAGGGTGTGTGGGTATGTATAATCTGTTGGAGAGTGGTCCTTGTTTGAGGGAGTGTGGTTTCTTTCTTTTCTTTTCTTTTGTCCACCATAGGGGATTTTTTTATTGCATTTTTCTATAAACTACAACGAAAAAAGGGGAAGGGAAACTACATCTATGGGAGAAAGGAAAGAAAACCACTAAAACCCAAGTATAGGAGATTACAAAAGCTTGTATCAGTGTTAGTCTAAAATGCTAAGATTACATTGAACATGGTCGATTAAGTTATATTATTTATCTTTAAAACCATTATTTTAACTGTTTAAAGAAAATCACAAGAGCATCGTTAAAAACTTCAAGGCACAGATCAGAGTTCTTCAGCCTTCATTTTGTTTTATCTTTTCTAATCCTCAATTGATATTCTAGTTTGGGGGCTGCCACCCCCTTTTCTGAAGTAGAGTCCTCGTCGGAAGTAGCGGAGTCCATTTCATCACTAAGTTTGCTGTCTTCTTCGTCCTTGCCATCCTCTCCTGATTCTCCCAATTACTGTCTCAGGAACTAACGCGCTTTGGAAACAGAGTCAATTTTGTCTTTTTTATCCTTCAGTTTGAAAATGATGCCTTCGGGGGTCAACTATCTGTAGGGAATGCTGTTTGTTTGCAAAAACAGAATCAAGTCTTTATACTTCTTCCTCTTCTTATTTCAAATGGAATGTCTTTTAGAATCCTGATAGTGTTGCCTCCAATTTTCAAGGGCATTCCTGTAGTTGCTTTCAGCATTTGATCCCTCACATGTCTCTTTGAGAATCTAACCACTATCTCTCCAGGCAGATTATTTTTCTTGATATAAACGGAATAGGCTCTATAAACCACATCCATTTTGTTTACAAGGTATTCCGCTTTTAAATCTGTAACTGGAGCTAGCGCATCACTCAAAAGTTGCTTTATATTCTCTTCTTTTGCTTCCAGGACCCCTTGGAACCAGAGGACTAAGTTAGCTTTTTCCATTTGTAGCTGCAAAAGTTGAAGTTCATCTGAAGCTTGCTTCTTTTCCAGCATTTGAACCTTTTTCTTAACCTTTTTAGATTTGGCATCCATTTCCTTCACTTTCTCAGCTGTTTGCTCCGTCTTTTTTGTAGGTTCAGTCAATTGGAGCTACTGAGCTGCAAGTTTCTGGTTTAAAGCTATCAGCTGTTGATTGATAGTCGTCATCTGGTCCAGTAGAGGGCACAAAGAGTCCACTAACAGTTTAGAAAACTCAGTGGTATCTTCCGGTCGCAGGCTCACACTCCCCGGTGGTTTCACTTTTGCTTGTTTGTCTTTCTCTGTTTTTTCCCCACACCATGTTTGTGGATTGTTTACTTTTTAAAGTACTTGCTAAAGTCTCTGAAATTCTCCCAAACGCTTATTGGTGCTCTGGTTGATTTCTTAAAACAGATTTCAACGCTTAAACTTCAGCTCCCCCTTGGCAAATCACTGTTATATTTATGCATATGGGAGGGGGCCCTCCCCCGCTAGCTCATCCCATCATTCCCATAATTTTTTTAAATTCCCGACATTTTGCTTTTACTCAACTCACTGTTCATTGGTGGTCCAGAGACCTCGCTCAAGGTATGTTTTATATGCCCAATCTCCAATGCTTGTCCCGGTCAGCGGCTCTGGTTCCATTATGGACGCAGCAGCGGCAGGACCATCGGGGCGGAAGAGCACCTCAATTCTCCAGCAACGCGCTGGCAAAGAGGCCATCCTTCAAAAGCCTCATGGCTAGGAACTCCATGTCTGGCCGACGGATGGGTGGTGGTGAACAATCCCCCTCCCAACCGCTGGTGCATGGATCACTTCCCTGGGAGGTCCAGGAGACGCATCCGCTAGCGTGGCGCCATAAACCAGAAGTCGAGGAGGGAGTGTGGTTTCTGTTTGTCTCTTTTGCCTTGCTGTAACTGATTGCAGCTTTTAGCAGTTTTGCCTGGGGCTGACTGCTGGCCCTGCCCTCTGCTGAGTGAGCCTTAATTATATTAAACTCCTCCTTGCCAGAGGAGCTCTTGCTCTGTGGTTGTTAGCCTGGGGGGTCTGGGCTGGGGCTGAGTAGCTCTTACACTCTATATTTGTTAAGTTAGTTTTTCCTTCTGCAAACCCTTCACAAGTAGTCTTGAGAGGTAGTTTGGCAGGGAAGTTATCAAAGAAGTGTTAGTTAAACTGAACTAATGTTGAAAGGATTGCAACAGCATGGCTGGTGAAGGAGCTGAGGCAGTGACGTGCAATGTCTGTGGTATGTTCGTATTCTTACCTGAGGGTACCAGCAATTACACTTGCAGCAAGTGTAAGTTGGTAGCCGTACTGGAGGAGAAGATACAGGGACTTCAGGCACGCTTGTCCACACTCCAGTTTATAAAGGAAAATTTATTTTTATTTTATTTATTTCTTCAAAGTTGTACCCCACCCTCCTCGCCTAAGCAGGCTCAGGGTGGCTTACAACAATAAAACATAATACCATTCAAAATCATAAAACTTCTAAAACAATTCATTAAAATCATTTAATATCAATATAAAGTGCAATATAAAGAGTTCAGTGACAGAACGCATGAAGCACTCCTGAGAGGGCAACAGGAGGAAGAGGGAAAGGTATGTCAGCAAATAGAGGAGCACCGACACAGGAGGAGGGCACATGGAAGAATGTAACCCACAGGAGCAGGAAGATCAAGAGACATTCTGAGCCTCTGTTACTAAGCAATCAGTTCCTGGATCTCCCCACTGATATTGATTCTGAACCACTGGAGCAAGAGCTCCGCTCAGCCTCCTCAAAGCTTGATGAAAATTTCTCAGGCCCCTGTGAATGAGAGGACTCATGTCTCTGGTCCCCAATATAGGAGAAGGTGTGTGTTGGTAATTGGGGATTCCCTACTGAGAGGGGTAGAAGCTAAAGTGTGTCGACCAGACTTGTCATCTCGGGAGGTATGCTGTCTACCAGGTGCACACATCCAGGATGTGACGGGAAGGGTAGGAAAACTCATCAAGTCCACAGAATATTATCCCTTCTTGCTCATCCATGTGGGAACAAATAATACAGCTTGGCACAGCCCAGAACATATTAAAAGAAACTATGTGGCTCTGGGTAAAAAAGGTGAAGGAATTGGGAGTGCAGGTTGTATTCTTGTCAGTTCTTCCTGTCTAAGGCTGTGGCTTTGGAAGGAAAAGAATACTGCAGATCAATGACTGGCTACATAGATGGTGTCATCAGGAAAGGTTTGGATTTTTGGACCATGGCTTACACTTTCGAGATGAAGCTCTTCTATCAGGAGATGATTTGCACCTCATGAGGGTAGGAAAAATGTGTTTGGAAACAGCCTTGCAAACCTAATAAGGAGAGCTTTAAACTAAATACTGTGGGGGAGTAAGACAAAAATGCAAAGCCAATAACTGTAGATAAGAACTCTAAAATTTTGCAGGGAGTGGCACGTATGCTAGATAACATGAGCAAGTGCAGAAATGAAAACCTCAGGGTACATGAAACATGAATTCCGATATCTCTACACGAATGTGCAGAGTATGGGAAACAAGCAGGAGGAACTTGAAGTCCTAATACAGGAAGGGGACTATGACCTAATAGGCATTACTGAAACGTGGTAGGATGACACTCACAATTGGAATATTAGGATTGAGGGGTATAACATTTTTTAAAGGGACAGCCAAATAAGGAAGGGTGGAGGAGCTGCATTATATGTAAAGGAGGTATATACTTGTGAGGAAATATGTGAATCTGAGTATGGAAGTTCAGTTGAGAGTCTCTGGGTAAAAATAAAAGGAGTAAGAAATAATACTGATATCATGGTGGGGGTTTGCTAAAGACCACCAAACCAGGCAGAGGATTTGGATGAGACACTCCTAGAACAGATTACAAAGTTCTCAAAGAAATGGGACATGGTGGTCATGGGAAATTTCAGTTACCTGGATATCTGTTGGAAGTTCAACTCTGCTAAAAATGAAAGGTCCAATACATTTCTGACTTGTCTTGCTGATAACTTCATTTTCCTTCTGGGCCCATGGACTTGTGAGCCTGCAGCTCTTTTTAAGATTGCACCAGGAAGTCCATCCTAAGAACTCATTAGGAGTCCTCAGGCAAGCCACTCTGTGATTGAAGAGTACACTGTGTCATGGGTCTTTTTAAGCTTCTGTCCAAGGTAACATGTTCCATGCACTTTGATTCCTGCTTCACTCTATGATCAGAAGCAGCCACAGAGCTCTTTCATCTGCAGCACCATGTTTGTGAATAAGTCTTGACTGGCCAGCAGATCTGGAGGCTTCACTCCTGCTCGCGCACCTACTGCTTGCAGGTTCCATAGCAGAGGTACCATTTTTCACAATTTCTTTCCCATTTCCCATCTATCCCTTTCCACAAGTCTTCTGTGACAAAGGAACACTGTCAATAAATACATTTCCCCTATCTCTGGGGGCTTGGGCAAGCCAGCATATAGCCTCAACCCTGCAAGATGGTCATAATAATGCTGACTTTAAAAGTTGTTCTAACAGACGTGAAACAGTGTTCCCTCTAAGCTGAGTTAGTGTGAGCTAGCTCACAGTTTTTTAGCCTCAAGCTGACACATTTTTGTTTTAGCTCAGGAAGGATGGCTCCAGAGCTAACTAATTTATGGAGTATCACCTGCTCACAATTTTAATGCCAGTAGCTCAGAAAGTAGAATTTTTCTCACAGGACTCCACAGCTTAGAGGGAGCATTGACGTGAAGCACTCTGAACTTTCAAAAGCACAACATAAATAAAGATAACATTATGGGTGCAATGTTCTGTGTTGTTCAAATGGCAATTTTTGTTGCAAAATTCAAGTAGCAAAAATATTCAGATTCCCCCAGGATATGTGAACAACAGCACTGATAGATTACTATGCAGGATCCAGTGAAGTGTCCTGATTTCCTGCCCATCTGCCATGTTAAAAAGGGGGCAACTCCACAGCTATCCTTAGATTCCAATCCAGAACAGCAGTGCCTCTTCAAACAAAAATCATAAGGCAGTTCAAAAACTCTCAGTGATCCCATCAATATTTATGTCCCTGACACTGCAGCGTCTGTGTATCTTACAACAGGCCATCAATACAGGATATCAGCCATGGTGACAAGTTACATTTTATTCCTGTCAACATACAAAGTTGTTATCATGCTTGGCTATCAGGATATGTACTCCAGGCAATGTTCCCTTGTGAATGGGGAGTGTGTGTGTTCCAAGTCCATCTTTTAGTGGTAGCACTTATTCCCCCAGAAAGAACCGGGTCCAGGGCCTTTCCATAAGGGGTTCCTGTAGAGAGAGAAAACGTCATCATCACCACCACCCATGAGGGGGAGGTAATAGAGATATTGATGTTGCATTCCACAAGGCTTACCCATGAGCCATAGAAGAGCTAGTAGGGATACCCGGAAACATCTTATTAAAACCCCTGAAGTACCATAACAGCGGATACAGGCAAATCAAGGGGAGGAAGTCTTTCTCTCTTGTAGCTCTGCCCCTTCTTGTACACATTTGCCAAATATGTACATAATGCCTATGCATGATCATGGGGTAAAAACTTCATGTGTACAGCTAGTATACAAATACCTAGTGTGTCCTTGTTTGGGAAAACATATGCAGATGGGGTGACACAGATAGGGGTGGGGCCAGCATGCTCATTCCCACAGCCCCTCTCTATTCATTGGCCCTGTATACCAACACGTCATGCGCAAATGGCTTCCCTCTCAAACTATTCCTTCATCCTTCATCCCATGATATGGCCAATGCTGTCATACTCAAGAAGTAACCTTTGAAAACATACCCATGTTTATGGTGCTCCACCTGCTTTCTGAAATGATACAGTTCAAGAGGAAGTCCCTGGACAGACTGTACCACACAACTTTTGGTGAAGTTACAGTCATCTTCTTTATGTTTCATCTTGGAAATCATTTGAAGCTGCCTGCCCAGGGATGCCCTCTAAGAATGTTAATTGCAAGGGACATGAGCTGATTTTTACATTTGTTCTGTGAGAGATGGAGAGAAGATAGATGAGTTCATAATATTTCAGTAATCAACTATTGTCATAATGAATCTAAACACCAGATTTTCCCATCTTCTTTTGGGAAATGATGAATGAATATTTGTTTCTGTTTTGTCAGTAATCTTGTTTTTAAGAAAATCATTCTGTGTGCAACGGGTTTGAGAGGAAGGCTCAGGGAGTTACCAGTGAGAATCATAACAACTGTATCTTGTTTTAGGCAGGGAAGCTATTTAGAGTAGATCCAAATGTTCAAAGATGGAATTTGCATTCTGTACATATGATGGGTTAGATACAGTGAATCCATGTTGAAAGTTCTCTCCCAGTTTGTGGTTTGAGTTTGTAAAATGTCAGGTGGAAACTCAGGTGTAGGACGACATATCATTGTCAACTGAGACATCACAAACAGAGATTCTACTGACCAAAGTATCATAATGATTAATGTAGCAGAGCAAGTTAGCAACCAGGAGTTTGTCTGGTTAAGGGGGTAACTGCAAACTACCACTTTAGTTTCTTACCATGTGGTTGCTTAGTCATCTGTTCTTACAAATATGGTGACAGGGGTGCCATTCATTCATACATGTGGTAAGACTACTCCCCCATTCCCCCCATGATCAGATAGTGATCTGTATTATACATGATAGATGGCTTTAAGACAGGGAAGTATTCCTCTGAGCTGTTAGTTGCATGGCTCAGGTCTTCTTTTTAAAAATCAAGTTATCCTCCCAGATATTTTTCCACAATTTCCAGATTTTGGAATGTTGGTACATGCAGGTTTCACATGATATACTTGGGGCTTTTTGTTTATGTATTATTATGTATTAAAGTGTTTGGTGTTCTTTTCTTTTCCTAGAAACTATACCCTGACAATGTCTGCTATTATATTTATTCATCTGATGTGCAGATTAGCTGTTGCATGCATATGTACACTTAATTTTGATTTAATGTGTAAAAAAAAATTGGGGGATTTTTAAAATTTTGAATATGCACACCCCACAGATGATAAACCTAACCCTAACCCTAATAACCCTAACCCTAGTAAGCTTAACCCTAACTCTAATAACCCAAACCCTAACAACCCTAACTCTAATCCTAATAACCCTAACCCTAATAAACCTAACCCTAACCCAAGTAACCATAACCCTAACCCTAATAACCCCAACCCTAAAAATCCTAACCCTAACCCTAATTACCCTTACCCTAATAACCCTAATCCCTAATAACCCTAACCCTAGTAAGCCTAACCCTAACTATAATAGCCCTAACCCTAATAATTGTAACCGTAACCCTAGTAACCCTAACCATAACCCTAACAACCCTAACATTAACCCTAGTAACCCTAACTCTTCTAACCCTAACCGTTCCCATCCTAACCCTAACCCTAATAACCATAACCCTCATAATCCTAACCCTAACCCTAATAGTCCTAACCCTAGTAAGACTAACCCTACCTCTAATAACCCAAACCCTAACCCTAACAACCCAAACTCTAATCCTAATTACCCTAACTTTAACAATCCTAACCTAACCATAATAACCCTAACCCTAAGAAACCTAACCCTAGTAACCCTAACCCTAGTAACCCTAACCCCAACCCTAATAACTCTACCCCTAACCCTAATAAACCTAACCCTAGTAACCCTAACACTAGTAACCCTTCCCTAACCGTAACAACCCTAACAATCCTAAACTTAACACTAATAACCCTAACCCTAATAATCCTAAACCTGACACTAATAACCCTAACCCTAATAACCCTAACCCTAATAAGCCTAACCCTAACAATCCTAACCCTCACCCTAACCGTCATAACCCTAACCCTTACCTCTTTCCTTCACCCCGCTTGGAGGCGAAGGGAACGGGAGACGGGGAAAGGAATGGAACCCAGAAGCTTCTGCCTTTCAGAGGGGCCAGCACGCTGGCCCCTCTGTCACGCAAAAGCACCTGAGCTCCTTCCTGCCCCGTTTCCTTCACCCTGCTTGGAGGGGAAGGGAAGGGAGATGTCAGGGTGTGTGGCATATGCAAATAAATTATGCTAATGATTTATGCTAATGATTTCCTGCACCTCTTTTTCTACGAAATCACCCCTGGACATATGCCATGTACTGGTCCAAAGCCTGGTTCTTGTGCCAGCTGCTCCAAAGTGAGGTGCTCCCAGGACAGTCACAGAGGCAGACAGTGGGGTCTGGCTGCAACCCAAAACAATCTTTGGACCACCCCAACTGACACATCCCCATGCTCTGGAGACTGTCCCCTGCAAGATGACATACACTGATGCCTGGTCCAAACACTGGTTCTGATGCCACAAGCTTCCATTCAGAGTTCCTCCCAGAGGCCTGTATTTCAAAGAAGATTAGAATAAGGAAATGCCCTCTGCACCCAAAATGAAGTTTGGATCGCCACACTATATACAACCCCATGTTCAGTGGACATATACTGTTTCCTGGTCCAAAGCATGGTTCTTGTGCCAGCTGTTCCAAGGTGCGGTGCCCCCAGGACAATCACACGGGCAGACACTTGGGCCAGGCTGCACCCGAAAACGATCTTCAGACCACACCAAATGACACATCAAAATGCTCTGGAGACAATCCCCTGCAAGAAGACATATAGCAGCACCTGGTCCAAACTCTGGTTCTGGCAGCACTTGCTTCTATTTGGGTTTCAACCAAAAGCCCTTTATTTCAAAGGTGATTGGAATAAGGAACAGGTCAGACAGCTTACCCTCTGCACCCCAGAATAAGGAACCTCACGTCGCTATTACTTGCAACAGCTAAATTAACAATAACCACCCTATGGAAATCTCCCAATCCCCCAATGCTGTCTTTGTGGCATGATAAGCTCTGGAAACAGTTTGTCATGACTAAAATTACAGACCTAAATCGAGAGGCCCAGACACCATACACCACATCACACAAGAAATTTAAAAGGTTCCGGTCACCGGTGGTGACTTATATGACGAAACACGAAATACTTCCCACAAACCTCAATTATCATAGGTGGTTGTTCTTATAACACACTATCAATTTCATTATTTGAATAGATGTATAAGTCTACATCTACTGTTCGGTCTCTAACACCCACTTATGGTGCAAAAGTTCAGAGTAGCCATAAAATAAAATAAAGAGTAAATTATAGTCAACACGATCATCAAGGTTTTTACCCGGGATCCTTATAGTTCATAGTTTAACCATTTCACACAATGGTTACAACTCTTATCTCCCTTTGTTGTATACCCTCCTGTCGTTTTCAAGTTTGTGATATTTCTTTCTCCGTATTCAACTGTACTATTAAGTAAAAGAATAAAAATATTAATTAACACATGTCAAGCCCAAAAGAGACAATAATATGACACCACTAATGGTCACATACAGCTCTCAACTCAAAACATCTTAACACATCATCAACAACTTACAGCCTCTACTGGATAATGACAGTACTCTTTCAGAAGTACCGGGAGGGGGCATTTCTAGTGCACAGACAGCCCCCCATTCTCAAACGACTCCCCACCCACAATAATACAGCATCTTATTTGAACATGGTACTGGTACCAGAGCTTTCAACAAAGCCAGACGCCAACTTTGCTGCCACATACACCCAGACAACACAATCCCTGGACCTAACAACACCAACTACACCACCTGAGGCTTATTCATCTGCTCATCTTCTAACATTGTATATGCTATTAAGTTCCAACAATGCCCTTCAGTTCTCTACATAGGAGAAACAGGTCAAATCCTACACCAAAGGATAAATGGATACAAATCTGACCTCAAGAACCACAAAACTGAGAAACCTGTAGGAGAACATTTCAAACTCACAGGGGACTCAATAAACAAAACAAAACCACACAAAGCAACCCAATACCAAAACAGTCCTTTTTGGCATTAATACCAAAAGTGAAAGAAATTAAACTCCCATGCTCAGTTCTAATAAGACTCATGAATAAATGTGGAATTCCTCCTTGAAAAGTGTTGCACTTCAGGTGATGGGGCATAACATGAAAGGACTGCCTGTGGTGTTCTGGGAATCTCTCTTTCACACCTGCAAGATATTATGGGATGTTCCATTCTTCTCTGTGTGTGCTTGAACTAGAGCTTTATGTTTTATTATGCTATTCCAGTACATTTGACATTTGTATGGCAATATACTTGTTGGTTCTCTTGCAGTGCCATACTAAACAAACTTACATACTTCTATGTCCTTTGAAGTCAATAGCCTTAGAAAGCTGTAACTCTGCTTCGGATTGCACTGTGTACGTTTTATTAATGTTGCCTGAATTTTGGAACACATGAGGCTCGCTGACTGACTGACTCATCCACTCACCTGGTCATTCTCATTGAATTTTTAATAAAGAAACAAAAAACAAAAATGAAACACAAAGCCACACAAAGCTTGCATCATGCAATAGACAATATTCCTTATTTTACATTCTCAAAAGATGCATTGGTTTCATAAGGGTTTGCTACCTTTTCCTTACCTCTCTTTATCAAGTAGCAAGAAGGGGGATTTGGGGAACATCTCTGTCAGCTGCATACAATCCAAGCTGAGTTCCTGTTTTTCATTTCTGTTAAAGGTACATAAAGGTGTAGCTCTGAATGAGCCAGCCCAGTGAATCCAGGACCAGCTCAGAATTTAGTTGTTTGCATGGGGGGGGGGTGAATTTAAGCTATTCTGTTAGCTAGTTTGGGTCCCAGAGGAAAGCACCAAACCCATGGGTGGAAGTTGCACCTACTGCAGCATTTCAGGGACTTTGGGAACTATCTCCTCCATTGGAATGGATGAGACAAGCATCTCTAACTGGCAGTGAGCCCTCTGCCTGGTCATGGGCATCTGCAGAAGCAGAGTCATGCCAACACCAGCTCTGCCCTGATGACTAGAGGAGTCTAAAAGGGGGTTCTTCACACATTGAACATAGTTGCTTTGTTTTATAACTGCTTTCTTTAACTGCTATTCACCATTTTGTCAAGGTGTTATAAAACTCTGCTTTGAAACTAGGACAAAATCTTCTCTCCTGGGGCTCAGTAGTAGAGCTAGGGTTGCTAGACATCCCCCGCTGGAGGCAAGGGTCCCCCATTGCAAGGCCACACTGTCCCATCACCGATAAACTGGCTGGTGGGGGGGGCATACAAGGAAAAAGAAGAAGCCCAGTCGATGTTGCAGTGGCATGTCTACATCACTTCCAACATAGCCCAGAAGTGTCGGCATCATGTCAGCGATGTCAGGGTGATGCTCTGGTATTTGGGCACAAACTCTATGATAGAACTCAAATTTACCATAGAGTTTTTCCCAAATACCAGAGCATGGCCCTGATGTTACTGCGTGATGATATCACTTCCTGGTCGCATCAGAAGTGATGACATCACTGCAATGTCAACTGGGCCTCCCTCCTGCTCCTGATAAGTGCCCTCCATCTCCCAGTGGTTGTCAGGAGGGACCTGGCAACCCTTGACAGAGCATCTGCTTAGCATGCAGAGGGTCCCAAGTTCAATACTTGGTATCTCCATTTAAGAGGATCATGTAGCCCTCTACCTCTATGTTAGGCATTATTAGGAAAAGGATGGAGCATAAAATGGCTGATATTATGTTGCTGCCTCATTTGGAATACTGTGTACCAATGCTCCCTCTAAACTGTGGAATCTTGTGAGCAAAAATTCTGCCTTGTGAGCTCCTGGCATTAAAGTTGTGAGCAACCTCTTGACTAACTTATCATTCTCCCATCATAGCCATCTTTTTACCCCTCATTTTGTTCTTTTTATAGGGTATTCTTTCCAGGGTAGAGTTAACTCCTCCCCTTCGCTACTTCTGGGGCTTCGGGGCGGCTTTGCGGTTTGCACTTAATCACTTGCTTTGTTAAACTGAGTATTTCACTCACACTTTACTCCACGGTTTGATTCAGAGGGTAGGGAACATCTCCCTTCACCTGATCACTTGCACGCTCACTCTGGCGTGCGTCTTTGATGCCATGGTTGGTCTCATAGTGGCAGGACCTATCAGGGCAAAGAGGAGCCTCAATCCTTTGGATGTCACCTCAGGAGAGGCACCCCTCGTGCCCCAGGCTACAAGCCCCCTCTGAGGGCTCTGGGGCCCCCAGAATCATCCAGGACCCCTCCTGTCTGGCACGATCACGGGCTGCTCTCATCGGAGCTATGATGGAGAACACTCACCAGCAAGTCACCAAAACTGGAAATCCGCATCTGTTCCACTGTTGAAAGAGGGTAAGAGTGGCTGTCTTGATGTGTGGCTTTGTGTCCGTAATGCCTCTTGTAGAGGATCCAAAGAAGCTGCTATGGGAACTGAGAGGCAGGAAAAGATCTGTATCCACCAGCAGAACAATGGGATAAAACATGATATTTATACTTGAAGAATACAAGTTTTATTCATTGGTATATTATGAAATTTTTGCTTAATATTATCAAGTAATATCATCTATTAAAACATTATCCAATATGATTTATCTTTTTAAAGTGGCATTCAAACAACTGTGTTGGTAATCCCTTCTATTTATCCCCAGTGAGTGAAAGGAATAGTGTTCAAACATTTACTCGTGAGCGCTCCAGGTCACTGAATAATGGACCCTATGAGTGTGCTGTGTAATCATTGATGGTATTGCTTGAAAGCACTTGCTGTGTGGTTTTTGAGAAAAAGCAGTATGCCATTTTTTCTCCCCTCCCCCATGGCAGCCTTACAATAAAAGAGATAGCTTTCTGCTTCCATTTCATGCCTTTCAGTCCTTCAACCAGATGTCAACATATCATATCAACAACAGAAAATGTCACCTCCAGTAAAGAACTTGTCCAGCCAGCCTTTGAAAGAAGAAAACAGGAATGCAGCCGTAGAATTCCATCTCTCTTTGTCTGGAAACAGCCCTATGAATGAAAAGAAAAACCATTCCATGTTGCAATTGGCTTTTTGTATAGATGTGTGTGTGTAAAGTGCTATCAAGTTGCAGCTGACTTACAGTAATCGCAGAGGGTTTTCAAGGCAAGTGATAAAGCAGAGTTGGTTTGCCATTGCCTTCTTTAGCAAAGTTTTCCTTGGCAGTCTCACATCCAAGTGCCAACCCTGCTTAGTTTCTGAGATACAATGAAATCCCTACAATTCCACATAAGGACCTTATTAGAAATAAAATCTGTCTATACTATACCATTCCATATCCTCCTTTTGTATGTAGGAATAGTATTTGATCCCTCGGGTGCCAACCCATTTTCAATAAGGTCCTTATTTGGAATTGTAAAAGGATTCATGGGCCAGCATAATGAGCTCCACCCAGTCATTTGGTATGTAAGTATCTTGGAACAAAGTAATCTATAAATCTACAGCAGTTGCAGTAAGATCAGGGGTGATGGACTGTCAAGGGTTACTGCCTAACAGAGTCTTAGAACCTTTAAGTGACAGGCTGTTTGAACAGAATTCTGTTGTGTAAGTTATTGGGAACTGACAGTTGAAGAAAAGGCAGTTAAGCATTGACTGTGGACTGGGAAGAAGGCTAAGGGAATGAGTGATCAAGGAGGAACCTCATTCAAGCAAAAAAAAATAGCTTCTAGATAAGAGAAGTAATTCCTGCCCAGTTAAGAAGGGAAATCACATCTAGAAAAGAGGTGTGATCTCTGGCCTGTGTATAAAGAAGAATTTAGGGAACTTGGTTGTATGTTCCTGCCTTCTAAACTTCATGTGTTGGTGTAACTCAGAAATCTATGCTTGAGTGTTTAAGCAGAAATGGGGGGAAACCCTCTCTCCTTAAAGTTTTAAAGACCTTGTTGAACAGCAGAAACACTTACTTGCTGGCATCAAATTATCTGGTGTTTGTGTGAATACAAAGTTACCTCAATTTTATTATCTATTTACCTCAAACATCCTACTACTGATTCCACCTGACCTTCTCTCCTCCAAGTTAAATAAAACATTTTGTTTATTTTCAGCTTTCAAAAGCCTGTTCTGTGACTTTTCAAAAGCAGATAAGAAGGTGATTTGTCTCTTCTCTGAGTTCCCTGGACTCAGCCAGCATCAATATATATTGGATAACTCCAAAATCATCCAATACAAATTTCTCACCAGATTTTGAAATTAGCTGTTCTTAATTCTGAAGAGGAGCCAAGGCATTAGAAATCCTCCCTCGTTCCCTTTTGCACTGCCATATTTTGGATAGTGCATTATGCGTGTATGCATTGTCTCAGATTTCAGTTCCTTTGGGTCATCTTTTCTCTTCCTCAATATGCACCAAAAAAGTAGCAAAACACTACAGCAATCATAGTATAACTATAGTAAGACTTCTTATTTGCTTCAGCAGTGTACATTAGTAACCAAGAGAAGGAATAATTGTAAAAGAATTGATAGAACTAAATGCTATGGCAATTCAGGAATTAATTTTTAGGACTTCTTTTACTTAACCCAAAATTATGAAGAAGTGGTACATGGCACAAGGCAGAATCCAAAAGCAAGAAAGTAATGCAAATCTGTTCTTCCCAATTTAGAGTTTAGCTTGAGATAAATTTACATTTAAGTTGTGTGTGTATTATGTATTGTCAAGTAGCTTCTGACTTACATGACCCAACAAAAAAATCATATCATTAATAACCTTGCTCATGTCTAGCAAACTGAAGGCCGTGGCTTCCTTCTGTTCTTCCCAATTTAGAGTTTAGCTTGAAATAAATTTACATTTGTTGTGTGTGTATTATGTATTGTCAAGTAGCTTCTGACTTACATGACCCAACAAAAAAATCATATCATTAATAATTTTGCTCATGTCTAGCAAACTGAAGGCTGTGGCTTCCTTTCCTGAGTCAATCCATCTTGCGTTGGGTCTGTCGTCCTCTTTTTTTTTGCTCCCTTCAGTTTTTCTTTTCCGAGTCTTGTCTTTTCATGAGGTGACCAAAGTCTGATTGCCTCAGTTTAGTCATTTTAGCTACTAGGGAAAATTCTGGCTTGCTTTGTTCTTTGTTGCTGTTGTTAAATCGCATAGTTGAGTCCGACTCTTCGCGAACCCATGGACCACATCACACCAGGCCGTCCTGTCCTCCGTCGTGCTCCGGAGTTTGCTTAATTTCATGTTCGTTGCCTCAACAACACTGTCTAACCATCTCATCCTTTGCCATCCCCTTCTGCTTTGACCTTTAGTCTTTCCCAGGATCAGGGTGTTCTCCAGGGAGTGCTCCCTTCTCATTTGGTGGCCAAAGTATTTGAGCTTCAGCTTCAGTATCTGGCCTTCCAGGGAACAGTTAGGGTTGATTTCCCTTAGGATTGACTGATCGATCTCCTTGCAGTCCAGGGGCCTCTCAAGAGTCTTCTCCAGCACCATAGTTCAAAAGAATCTATTCTTCGGTGCTCGGCCCTCCTTATAGTCCAACTCTCACAGCCATACATTACTACTGATAATACCATTGCTTTGACCATATGAACTTTTGTGGGCAGGGTGATGTCTCTACTTTTTAATATGCTGTTTAGGTTTGCCATTGCTTTCTTCCCAAGGAGCAGGCGTCTTTTAATTTCATGGCTGCAGTCACCATCTGCGGTGATCTGGGATCCCAGGAACGTGAAGTCTGTCACTGTTTCCACAACTTCTCCTTCTATTTGCCAAGGAGTGATGGGGCCGGATGCCGTGATCTTAGTTTTTTTAATGTTGAGTTTCTAGCCAATCTTTGCGCTCTCCTCTTTTATCTTCAGTAAGAGGCTCTTTAGGTCCTCTTCACTTTCTGCCATTAGAGTAGTATCGTCTGCATATCTGAGGTTGTTGATGTTTTCCCCAGCAACCTTAATTCCGGCTTCTGAATCATCCAGGCTGGCATTTCGCATGATGTACTCTGCATATAAATTAAATAAGCAAAGGGACAATATACATCCTTTTCCTCTGCTAAACCAATCCGTTGTTCCATATCCTGTTCTGTCGCTTCTTTTTTTTGTTGCTCTTTCCTCTACTCCTATACTTGAATCTAGTTAGCATTTGGTAAGTTGTCTTGCTTGATTTACTCCTTCCTTTTTTTGGTGTAACCTCCTTTCTTTTGGTCATTTCTTGTTCCATTATGTCCTCCTCAGTATCCACTTCTTCCTCTCTATCCTCCTCTTTTGCTTCATCTTTTTGCATTCCTAGTTCCTCACCGTATTTTTCAAGAAAGTGATCAACTTTGAATATAGAATCTATTCTGTGTGTCTTACTATCATGCGTAAATAATACTCCCTCTGGTATCAGCCATCTAAACATGATTCCGTTATTTCTCAGGAGATTTGTCAACTTTAAATACGGGGCTCTTCTCTCTCTTACTCTCCATGGGATTTCTTTAAAGAATGTAATTTCTTCCCCTTGAATCAGCACTTTATTTTCATAAGAGGCTTTAAGTATTTTTTTCTTTCATTTCCTTCTTGTAAAGTTTTATATGTACTTCCCTGGGTTTTTTATGTCTCCTCGCATAAGCGGAATTTCTCCTATAAAGTGCCTCGATTTCATTCGCTATTTCCACTTCCGTACCTATTTTTAATTGCTCTGCTAAACTTTGGGTCACTTCCTCCTTGAGATTTTTTTCTATACTTTCTGGGATATTTTGACACCTTATGATTAATGCCGCTTTGTCCATTTCTAAATTAATGAGGGTTTCCTCTATTTTTTCATTTTTACTTTTTAGTTCTTGTACATCCAAATCTAAATCACGTAATCCTTCCTTAAATTTTACCTGATTAGAAGACATTTTCAAAATTTCATGATTATTTTTTAATATCTGTTTCTTAATTTCATCTGTTTCAGTTTTAATTTGCATAGTTATCTCATCCATTTTTACCCGTATTGGTTCTATTTAGGTAGGGTGTTTTCCACTGTCAGTTTTACCGCTTGGGATACTGCTTGTGAAACACTTTCCTGAATCATTTTAAGTCTTTCATCTGTGCTGTATTCATATTGCTAAACTTGTTTTGACTTGCTCCTCCAGACTGTCCTGGTGAGGATACTGATGCTTTTCTGGTGCCACTATAACCTGAGGCCATAGGAATATGGATCCACTTAAATTTTATTCTTACTATTCAAAGTGATTTAACTTAATATTTTCTTTTGGTTTCTTTCACTTCTATTATTTTAGTTTCTTCAATTGTATCTACATATAATGACTTGGTCAAATTTGGTTCTTTATTCTTATTTAGGAGCTTCAACCTATGATTTAAAGATCTTATATTTAAATGTCTAGGTTTTTACTTATCAAGTCTTTCTCCTTATTTGTCTATATCTGATTTTCCTTTTATCTTCCTTCTTCTATAAGTTCTCCCTTTTTTGTCTCTTGAAAGTTCTGATGTTTTAATTCTCTTTATTTTACTTTGCTTCCTCCAATTAGTTTCTCAAACACCGTCTTTGACAGCTCCTCTGGGTTCTCGTTGCAGCTCCTTTGTTTCTCCATGTTGTCTCTTTAAACTCTTCCCCGTAGCTCCAGCTTTCACTCCGCTTTCACTGTAGTTGACAGAGGTTCCTGCTCCGGCTCCGGCCCCTCCTGCTCCAATCGCTCCTCCGACCCCTCCCTTCTCGTCCAGACCAGTCACCGCCACCACGTCACTTCTCCGCACCTCGAACAATGAGCTGCAATCGCCCCATCACTCCGATTGAAGATTAAAGGTATAGGCAGCAGACAAAGAACGGAAAGAGAGAGAAAAAACAAGACCTTTTTGTAGTTTAAACTTCTAATTCTGCTGCAAACGTTCCCCCTGTCCCTTCCACTATGAAAAACTCATCTTTTATCTTTATATCCCCATACCTTTTCGTGAGCCGCTTCTATTATGCCCCGACTTCTCTTTCAAACCGGGACACACCTCTTTTTGCGATTTGTGCTGCCCTCCCTCCAGGACCTACATTTGGTGAGTTGTAATCATTAAATTACATTACTTAGCTTGGAATTCTTTCTGCTGCTCTGTTGGGTATATTCTTCCCACTCTGTGGATTCTTCAAGGCTCCCCTTGTGCTTGGCGGGACTCTGCAGTCTCATCTGGGCTCCTGGAAAACTTAAGAACATAAGAACATAAGACCTTGCTTCAGGACAGCTAATTATGGCCGGGGCATCACCACCCCTCAGGGTCATATGTTAGAAAGTCCCCTGCCAAATCTCTCTCTTCGGGAAAGAATTTGAGGCAATGAAATAGCCTTAGAAAGTTGAAGGAACAGAGGAGCGAGTTAGGTACGCTTCCTCAGTTGTTGAGCCTGGATCCGGAAGTGTCCCTGTCACTTCTTGACCCTTATACAGGTTTCTCAAGAGACATGTGAGGTGGTCTGGTACTCCCATCTCTTTAAGGACTTGCCATGGTTTGTTGTGATCCACACAATCAAAGGCTTTAGCGTAGTCAATGAAGCAAAAGTAGATCTTTTTCTGGTACTCTCTTGCTTTCTCCATAATCCAGCGTATGTTGGCAATTTGATCTCTAGTTCCTCTACCTCTTCAAAACCCAGCTTGTACTTCTGACAGTTCTCTATCCACGTACTGCTGAAGCCTAGCTTGTAAGATCTTTAGCATGACCTTGCTAGCGTGTGAAATGAATGCAATTGTGCAATAGTGTGAATATTCCTTGGCATTGCCCTTTTTTGGGATTGGAATATATACTGACCTTTTCCAATCCTGTGGCCACTGTTGTGTTTTCCAAATTTGCTGACAAATTGATTGCAGCACTTTAACAGCACTTTAACAGCATCATCTTTTAAGACTTTGAATAGCTCAGCTGGGATACCATCACCTCCACTAGCTTTGTTGTTAGTAATGCTTTCTAAGGCCCATTTGACTTTGGATTCCAGGATATCTGGCTCAACGTCAGTGATTACACCGTCGTGGTTGTCAAGGACATTGAGGTCCTTCTTGTATAGTTCTTCTGTGTATTCTTGCCATCTTTTCCTAATCTCTTCTGCTTCTGTTAGGTCCCTACCATTTTTGTCCTTTATCATGGCCAGCTTTGCATGGAACGTTCCCTTGATTTCTCCCATTTTCTTGAAGAGATCTCTAGTCCTTCCCATTCTATTGTTTTCTTCTATTACTTTGCACTGTTCATTCAGGAAGGCCTCCTTATCTCTCCTTGCTGTTCTCTGGAAATCTGCATTCAGTTGGGTAAATCTTTCCTTTTCGCCTTTGCCTTTCGCTTTCCTTCTTTCCTCGGCTATTTGTAAAGCCTCATCAGACAGCCACTTTGCTTTCTTGCATTTCTTTTTCTTTGGGATGGTGGTGATTGCTGCCACCTGTACAATGTCACAAACCTCTGTCCATAGTTCATCAGGCACTCTATCTATCAAATCTAGTCCCTTAAACCTATTCTTCACCACCACTGTATATTAATCAGGGATGTGATCTAGATCAAATCTGAATGGCCTAGTGGTTTTCCAGTTTGTCTGAATTTTGCTTTCTTCAGTTTGTCTGAATTTTGCAATGAGTAGTTCATGATCTGAGCCACAGTTTTTTTGGTGTTAGTTCTAGGAGGTGTTGTAGGTCTTCATAGAACCGGTACACTTCAGCTTCTTCTGCATCAGTGGTTGGGGCATAGACTTGAATTACTGTGATGTTGAATGGTTTGCCTTGGATTCGAACCAAGATTATTATGTTGTTTTTGATATTGTATCCCATTACTGCCTTTTGCACTCTCTTGTTGACCATAAAGGTCACACCATTTTTTCTACGGGATTCTTTGCCAAAGTAGTAGATATAATGGTCATTCGCCCATTCCTGTCCACTTTAGTTCACTGATTCCCAAGACGTCAATGTTCAGTCTTGCCATCTCATACTTGACCATGTCAAGCTTACCTTGATTCATAGATCTTACATTCCAGGTTTCTATGCAGTATTTTTCTTTGCAGCATCGGACTTTCCTTTCACCATCAGACACATCCACAGCTGAGCGTCCTTTCAGCTTTGGCCCAGCCGCTTCACTCTTTCTGTGGTTCCTTGTACTTGCCCTCTGCTCTTCCCCAGTAGCACATTGGACACCTTCCGACCTGAGGGGCTCATCTTCTGGCGTCATATCTTTTAGCCTTTTGTTACTGTCCATGGGGTTTTCATGGCAAAGATACTGGAGTGGGTTGCCATTTCCTTCTCCAGGGGATCACACTTGGTCTGAGTTCTCTGCTGTGGCCTGTCCATCCTGGGTGGCCCTCCATGGAATAGCCCACAGCCTCATCAAACCACGCAAGCCCCCTCACCACATCAAGGCAGTGATCCATGAGGGAGTGATTTGTTCTAGAACCTACCTATTTGTCCTTTTGGAAGTATCCATAAAACTCTCTTCCAACACTATATTTCAAATGACTCAGTTTTCTTCCTGTCAGATTTCTTCATTTTCCAACTTAAATTTAAGTTAGGCTAAGTTCAGAAGTTACTACAGAACATAGATGTGCCTACAGAATCTGTCTACCTAAACAATTGTACGTTTTGTCTCGCTCACACTCCAATGCTGAGAGCTCTTTCTTACCTCACACTCCAATGCTGAGAGCTCTTTCTGTTCTGCAAGAGAATCGTGCTAGATTTTTCTCCCACTGCAGTTTTATAAAGCCTTTTGTTAAAAAGCCAGATGCAACTGGCTTTCCTCTTCCAAATGCCCCTGACATATAAAAGACACAATATTATCTCAAGTAGACATGAAGTCCCCCCCCCCATAGGAACTCATAGATCAATGCCGCTGAATGGAGAAGAGTGACATTGCCATAAGCATACATCCTGATTTTTTTTAAATGTGCTGTTTAAAAAAGTCCAACTCTGCTTCAAAGGGCTTTCTTCTCTAAGCAGCAGTGTCTTCAGTTTAGCATAAGTTGCACCACAACAGCTGTCACTAATTAATACTGGTTAGTCAGCCATGTTGTATTCTCTTTGTTTATCTTGCACTAACAATGTGGGCTATCACATACAAATATACAGTAGAGGGCCATTCAACGACATTGCCATTCTGATGGATGGGATTCACTCTTCTGTTCTGGACAACTGCCAAGGAGGAAGCCTGGAGATGTGAAATATACATGAAAATACTATTGAGTATCACATGTAAAATTATCTCTTAAGTGAACTTTTTTCCAATAAATGGTACACATTCACAACTATGTGAAGATAACCAGCAGTAACTGCAAACCAGGAAGGTATCTTTATCCAAAAAGATTATTAACACTCCATAGATTAACCCCTTGGGAAAATATGGAATATTTTGCAATAAAAACTGCCTACTTCAATATACAATTTGAATATATAAAGATAACGTTAGCATTGGTCCTGGCACAATGTTGTCAAACTGTTAAATAAAAAATCATGCCCAATGCACATCTTCTACTAGCATGTAATGGCTGTTTTTTTAAACAGAAGCATAAATGATATGACTGCAAAGATACTTCATTCATTGGGGGAGGGTGAAAGTGCAATTTCCTTAGAATATGCTTTCAGGGCTATGGGGCTTAGGAGGAACTGGGACTGCCTCACCTACCAGGGCCTTAGGGATCAGACCTCATCTTTGGATGTATGGCAAGGAGCCCTGTTCAAACTCTCTGGAGCTCGGAGCCAAGGGTGGGTCACTTTAGTATAAGGCAGAAAGATTACCACAAAGTCACCCCAAGACAGCAGTTTCCCACACTGTGGGATGAGATAAATCATTCAGAGGCAAATACCTCACTTAAAACATAGTGTTTTATTAATAAATGTGTTGCCCTGCTTTTAAATGCAATCTTGCTTCTTCATTCCTATGACCACTTTTAATGTAGCAGCCAAATTCCAAATTGTCATGCGTTCCTGGGAATGCAGTGATGAGCACTCCATATATGAACTGGGTTCCCATCATGTCCTGTGCACTAGTGGAGGTGCTGCTTTTGCTCAGTGAAGTCCCAAATACATCGAACACTACATTTCTCTGTGTCACGGGGGTGCCCTTGCTGTCTACACTACAAATAAAATAGCATTCTTCTTAACATGGAAATTCCCTCCTGCAATTGGCAGATCTAATAGCATATTTGCATATCCATAGATGTCTCTTGATATCACATGAATGATTCACAGCTCAGTGTAAGGACAGCTCCCCCAACAAGCATTTGTTTTGTCCACTGATGTGAAAATTCTATGGTGTTTGGTCTCTGGTGGGTATTTCATACATCCCAGCAATCAGTCAGTACACAATAAACTTGGGGTGCCATGGGTAGGACAACAAGACAGGCCACCAAGAGGCCATTCCCCTGAGGACACCGACAGTGACATCCAGAAGGGCTATATGGAGGGCCCAGAAAGCAGCCACCTGCCTCATTGGTGAGATGATTGCTGTGGAGGACCATCCCTTCTCCCTCATGGAGGATGTAGACTTTCACTGGATGCTGCAACACTTAGCTCCCTGTCACGGCATCCCCTTGTGGAGGACCATGAGCCAACGAGTCTTGCCCACCATGCACCACTCCGCAGTGGTGATGATCAAGGCTCAGCTCTCCAGAGCACAAGGCAGAACTGTGCCCTTCACAGCAGACCTCTGGAGCAGCAAGCAGCATGTCTGTCTTTCCTCACTGCCCACTGGTGGCAACCAGAGGACCTCTCTGTTGAGACTGGCAGGGGACGGCCCAGGCCCCTGCAGCAGACAGTCCTGCCACCAGGCTACAAAGTGGTTTTGCTCCATGTGCAAGGGATGGATGCAGACCACAGGGTGCAAAACATCACTGCTGTAATCCAGAGTAGCCCGAGGGAGTGGGTGGGGGAGGCAACATCATCCGTGGCTATGTTGTTAGCAATGTGGTCATGGATGCCGGCACCCGGCGCCAACATGCTGGCAGTGGTGAAATCTGTGTGCCTCAAGGGCATTGTCTGCACAATCTTGACCCGGTGGCGAAGGATGCTCTGGGGTGGGGAGCACTGTCAAGGCCACCTGGGACATTGCCACCCTCGAGATGGGGTCCTTGCTGGAGTCCTGTTGGTGCCTGGCTGCTCTCTTCTCATGCAGCATCAAGTTTGCCCATCTGCTGTGCAAGAGGCAGGGAGAGGGGGATGAGCCTGAAGACTGGCTCATTCTGGAATTACTCACCCTCTCGAATTCCACCTACACCATGATTGCACATTTGGTGGAGCAGAAGAGCATGGTGCAGGATGTCATCTCCTCCATGACCATGCCCCTCTCCCAAATGGTGTGCATCCTCAAGCCCTACCAGGACACCACCAACATGCTTTGTGCCCATACGGCCTGATTCAAGGGCTGGATTGGTCACTGGCCTCTGCACTAGAGCTGGGTCCCGAGGGGACGCTTGTTCTCCCACGGGTCAGGGCCTTGGCAGATAGGTCGCAGGTGGCCATCACCACCAGGTTGCATCCTCTCTGCAAGGAAGGGGAGTACAAGCTGTCCTGTATCTGTGATCCCTGGATAAAAGGCATCATTGCTCTCCAGAATGCAGAGCTCTTGCAACGGAAGCTTGAGCGCTGCAAAGAAGTGTGGAGGCTACAGGCCAAGAGACAGGGAACAGAGAGTGGAAGAGACTGGGGAGGAGGAGGGGTTGCAGCCCAGCACTTCTGCCTCAAGAAGCCCAACCAGGCCCCCCACTACTGTTTGTCAGTGGTGAACTAGGAGGTCAGCAGTGGCGGGGATGCCAGGTGTGCAGTAGCAGAGGATTCAGCAGAGGTGATGGAGAGGGAGTACTTCACCTAGTCCCCTGAGCCAAGTCTGGACTGTGACCAGAGGATCTATGTGTTTGGGCCTGAGGGGGCCTGGGAGCATTGTGGGCACACCTTGCGGAGTTCCAGTGCTTGCCAGGGGTGCCTGCCAAGCTGTCGTGGGCTTACTTTGGGGGAGCCCCTGTCAAAACCCTGGAGATGTCAGCCTTTCTGTCATTCAGAACCTGCCTTTGGAGACTTGGGGGTGGTCTTGTCAGCTTGCCATGTGTTTCCATTTTCCCGCAGAATAGAAGAACACACCACAGTGGCTGAATGTGCTCTGGACCTGAGTGTGTCAGCTCTTGGGGGGAGAGGGGCTTTGAGAGTTGCAGGCACTCTTCCCTTGCTTGTCTGGTGTGGCTAGGATACCCACCAAGCTGCCGTGAGGTGACTTTGGGGAGCCTCTGTCTGAACTGCTGTCATGTATGCCATTCTGAAGTTTGAAATCTGTCTTTGGAGAGCTGGGGGTGGCCAAGCCAGCTTGGCAGATGTTTCTTTTCCTCTGAAGAATAGAAGGATTCACTGTGGTTGATGGGTGGGCTCTGGACCTGTGTGTTTCAGTCCTTGGGTGAGGAGTGGAGAGAGTTGAGGGCACACTTCCCTTGCTTGTCTGGTGTGTCTAGGGTGCCCTCCAAGTTGTCATGGGGTTACTTTGGGGAGCCCCTGTCAGAACTGCTGTCATGTCTGCGTTTCTGTCATTCAAAATCTGCCGTTGGAGAATTGGAGAAGGCCCAGCCAGCTCAACATGAGTTTCCATTTTTTTGCATAGAAGAATGCATCCCAGTTGCTCGGTAAGCTCTGGACCTGTGTGTTTCAGCCCTTGGGATGGGGGGGCTGTGAGAGTTGTGGGCATGCTTCCCTTGCTTGTCTGGTGTGGCTGGGGTGCCTGCTAAGCTGTCATGGGGTTACTTTGGGGAGCCCCTGTTGGAACAGGTGGTCATTTCCCCAGAAATAACTTTCCTGGGGGCACCTTCTTTGGGGGCCATAACATGGACCCCATAAATCCAATCTTCATCAAACTTGGAGTCAGTCAGAGACCTACAATGAGTTTGGTGACTCTAGCACACCAAGGGGCCATTCTACCACTAATCCCACTATGCAAAGTTAAGGAGTGGTTGGCTAGACACATCCCTGTGATTCTAGACCACCACTTTTTTTAAAAAAAATATCTGTTTATTGGGTTTTCAATATGCCACACAAACACCACATACAATCTAAAGAACAATATAGAACAGTAAGATCACTCCCAGGGTCACTGAATCTGCACAAAGGATCAGCCTTCAGAGTGGGCAGGCTGGAGTGAGGAGGGAGAAGGGGTTGCAATTGCCCCCTCCCTTCAGCAGAGCTGTGTGTGTGGGAAAAGGGGCAATTCATATCCTTTCTCACTCCAGCTCCCCAGCTCCACATACGTCCTGCACCCTTGGGACTGATCCCTCCAGGGGTCAGAAAAGGCTGCTGCAGTGCAGAGAAATGAAGGAGAACTACAGTTCCAGCACTGAGTCTACTGTGTGTGTGAGTGGATGGGTGAGTTGTGTAGCAGACATATTGGGAGCTAATGTAACATGACAGCTAAAAGCCACAAGCTGTGATCTTGGAGATTTCCGCTTCAGATCTCAGCTTAGTTACAGAAGGGGAACTAAGGCTGAGAGAGAATGACTTGTCTAAAGCCTCTTCCAGGGCAAACCTAAGAAGAGATTTGAAGTCAGTGGCTCTGTTTAGAAGTGCATTGGAAGAGGCCTTAGCCAAATCATTCTCTTTCAGACTTAGTCCCTCCTGTAGTATGAGGATGATAATAAACATAGCATTCCCAAAAGGACTGTTGTAAAGATGACTGAGATAAAGTATGTGAAATATTGAACACTTTGTGGGACACTATTAGAGACCCAAACTTGTTTAATAGTCATTCTCACTATTCAAAGAACCCTTGGGATTGCAGTTCTGGGAGGAAGGAGGCTAAAGACTTCTGACAGGGACTTCTTGATATCTTTACCATATTATAGCTTCCATTGATTCTTTGGAAAAAGTCATGCCATTAAACTGGTATAAAACTGAAATGCCTTGATTGTGAACTTATGCCTACCATGAGGTATCCAACCATGCAGTCCTGGACCAGAATTTCCACCAATTCCTCCCTTCCATTGTAGACCCCCACTTTGCCCCCTGTGCTATTCCAGAAGGTCTGCCAAACCCCCCCCCCACTTAAAAATCAGGAGAAGGTCAATGGGATACAGCAGGAGGGGAAAATGGGGAAATCCCACTATGCAAAGTTAAGGAGTGGTTGGCTAGACACATCCCTGTGATTCTAGACCACCACTTTTTTAAAAAAATCTGTTTATTGGGTTTTCAATATGCCACACAAACACCACATACAATCTAAATAACAATATAGATACAGCGACCATCCGCAAAAGTGGAAAAGAAAAAGAAAAGATCGGCTTAACTGTGAGTTGTCAAAATGCAGAGAAAAAGAACTGAAAATTGTTTCCCCCCCCCTCCCAGCGAAAAAGGCGAAGAGGTTAATCCTCCATCTAAACAAGCGAAAAAGAAAAGGAGGGGGGGGATGAATTGAGCGGACAGTGATGTTTCCCTTTGATGTATTTGAAAGTGAGAAACTTGTCTCTCTGGAGCACATTTTAAGAACTTTCTAAAAGTAAACAAAAAAGAAAAGATGTCGGAGCTGGGCAAAAGCGAGCGGAGAAGAAGGGAGGGACTTCCGTCTGGGCGTTTGCTTGTGTGCGAGAGCCGGCTGTTGAATGTTTGGACTGTTTATGGCTGTGAATCCGACGGGAGTTTTGTAAAACGGAAAAGTTTGAATTGTGACAGCGAGAAGTGCCTGATAAGCGCTTATAAGTCAACAATTGCGAGGAGGACCCATAGAGAGTTTGGGAGCGGATATAAAAGCGAAAATGAAATTAATACCATTCTCAAAATTGGGGACCTCCGGTAATGGCATGAAAAGAAGAGGATTTATAGTGCATGAACTGAGAGTATTAACAACAACCCGAAGGAGGATCTAACAAGCCGGAAGGAGAAGTCAACAGAGGAAGCTCCTCCACGTCAGCGATAGTAAAAGTACCCAGCACGCAAAGAAGCGGTTCTGAATGTGCACAGAAGAGATTTTTTTTTTATTAACAGAAATTCAAAGGAACATTACTAACATACTAACAGAGAATACATGTAACAGGACTAAGAAAAGAAGTTTGGCAACACACAGAAGAAGCCCAAGAAGATTAATTGGACATTACTAACAGTTTAATTTACCAGTTTATATATCACTCAGCTTTCTCTTTCTCCCACTGTCTACCCCTCCCTTTTTTTCTTTTAAGCGAAATACCTCCCCTTTTTAGGGGAGCCAATAAAACCTTTATTAAAAAAAAAAACAATATAGATACAGATATATTCTAAGAGATATTGTCAATATACCATAACACACATTGAACTCAAGTGTTAAAGGATCGGGCATTCTCGGAGCGACCGAGAAACCGCCCGTCACCGCGCCATACCTACTCTAGACCACCACTTTTTAGGGTCTGTTTTCCTAGTCTTCTCCTGCAGTTCAAAAAGGGAGAACTGGGGTGAGAGACCAGCTTGACTTTTGAACATTTTCCTGAGTTCTCTTTTGTACTAATTGGTACACTTGAAGTGTAACCTCAGTTCAGATGGCACCAAGGGATCAGAATTAATTCACTTTGGTAGCACCTGGTGAGCAACAAAGCCACCAAGAGGGAAAGAAGCCTTATTAACTTTGAAGTGAAGGGAGCCAAAATACAAGTCAGAGAGCTTGTACAAGCATAATTACACACCAAAATTTGAATTAATAACTGTCTAGGAACAAAAAAAATGTACTGGATGTGATCCTCAAGGAACATCATCCTCTAATCCATCAAAGGCTTCACTAGGCACCCCGCATGGAGGTGACTCCTGAGTATGATATTCATTAAAACACAAGAAACAACATTCTTCATTTCAAAATCCATCAGTATGAAAATAACCTGCATCACATCAGAGCGTCTCCAGGCTGTACTGAAGGCAGCTTTGGGGACTTGAAGAGCAAATCAACATTAAGTTTGTATCTGTTTATTTGGCTGTTTCTTCCTAACTATCATTAGAACTGTAACTCCGCATTCCTGGGACATTCCTGGGGACTGTAACTCCACATTCCTGTGACCATATTCCTGGTACCCACATCCCTGCTAGCCCATAACCAGTCACAGCCAGAAACCAACATAAGAAAAGTGAAACTAAAGCAAGGGTTTTGTTTTTTTTAACCTTAAGGGAGCATATTAAAACAACCATACAAGACAAAAAGGGATTCATGGCTAGGAGTGTGCATTCAGATATACCTGAACTGAAAATATACCAGAAAAAACCCCACATCAGTATGTGAATAGACAGGCAGGCAGGCACACACACACACACACACACACACACACACACATATCCAGGATTTTTTCAAAATACTGAAAAAACGGCTCCAAAAAGTCCTGGAAATATTTGGGATTAACCAGAAAGATCCAGAGCCAGCATTCGCAGGCTCCCAGGAACTGTTTTTTCCTTCCCCCCTCCCTGTTTTTCTTTGTTTCTCTCTTTTTCCTGGAGGTTTCTATGGACATGTCAGGCTTCTTGTGTGTTTGTCAATTTCAAGGGTTCTTTTTACTTTGCCAGAGTTTTTTGGTGCCCCATTCACATTTTTTCAAGGTGTTTGCAAAATCCACCCCACCCCTTTGTTTAGATTTATTCTGCTATGATTCTTTGGCTCTGTGTCCTGGCCCTGTTATTCTTTGGAGATCTCCCATCCTAATACTTGCCAGGGTCAGTCCTGCTTAGCTTCTAAGATCTGATGAGATTGGGCTTGCCTGAGCTATCCAGGTCAGGGCATTTAATTTTGGTTCTGTTTGGCTTGGAACACTAACCTGTGGCTCTACTGTGATTACTGGGAATTGCAATGGTTCTGTTGGGCTTGTTGTTGGTTCTTCCATGGGGAGACATTTTACCACAGACTGCTGCTTGCAGGCATGGCTTTTGCCCTGGAAACACCTTGGAGGGATCCCCCCCCCCGGAAATAATGGAGGATGGCTGGGGGCACCCTATTCGGGTGCCCATAGAATTCGACTCTTTAGATCACTCTTCTTGAAATTTGGGAGTTATCACATATGATGGTTGCTCCTAGCTCTGAGTGTGCTGGGCCCTGGGAAGAGATAAAGGGCCTGTCATGATTTCTGCTAAAGCTTTATATCTACCAGTTACATTCAGAGTACCACATTCATAAAATGATACAGAATGGTACCTTTCAAAACAATTGCCCTCAGTCACCCAGAAAGTTTACCCATAGGGAATAATGGACCCCCCAAATCCAGACACCCCTCCCCCATAAAAGTCCAAATACCATACCAGTATTTGGAATTCAGAAATTTTGGGAAGACCAAAGCCAAAAAAACCCCTTTTTTTTGCACACCCCTATTCACAGCTCCCCACAATATAGCAAGTGCCATACCACAGTCCATTGATTTCATAACTAGGAATTCTTTTTTTTTTCTTTCCTCAAAATATTTTGATACCTTGCCAGAACTGAAACCTTACATTTAGCATGAAATTTCAGTTCAGGTGAAATTCCATGGCAACTGTGAGAACAAAAGTTTACGAAACAAGCAAGATATACCCAGTTCCAACATGTTCCGTCACAGTCTGGTCTGTCATGGGGGGCTCAGAACAATGTTTTTGTGATTGCTCCTTGTCAATGGTTGATTTGTTAATGCATGTCTTTCTTTATTGTTCTAAACATACTGTTGCCAGGGAGAGATTTCTTGTGAAAGGTTGTTAAAATATTCAGCCACTTCTGATATTCATAAATTAAGACTGTTTCTGAATGTTTCTGTAAAACTTGCACAGCTGATATTGCTAAATTTTTCTTTGCTTTTGTGTTTTTAATTCTTAAATTAATTACTTGGTGTATGGCTTATGGACAGTTAAACCTGAATAATGATCAAGATCTCTTGGGTATCTGAAATTTGTTGTTACAGTCATTGACTAGAACACATTAATACAAATAATACACATTTATACCCAAAGCTTAGAACATTTCAGTTCCCTATACATAAATATAATATTTGTAAAATACATGAATAAACCACTTATATAACCTAAAATATTAAGTGATATAACTTAAATCACTTATAAAACCATCTCTAAAATATTAACTAGCATGAATTATCCATATTTTCCTCAGCTTAATTACCAGCCAACTATACTTAGCAATTTTAAAGATGACATCTCTTGGGTATCTGAAGAACCCTTCTGAGAAAGTTTGGCCCATAAAAACGCCTCACAATTGCTCACAATTTGAACTTGCAATTATTATTATCTTTTATTTATCATATGGCAGTATTACACACAGGAGGTATGTAGTAATATAAAATATGTAACCAAGTTGATACAGCAGGTATGCAGACCAATTGGACAATCCCCCTAAATACTAGATGCAGATTGGGCCTCTAAATCCTCCTTGCTCTATAGGGACATGTTTGCTAATTCTGTCACTGATTCTCTCAAGGAGGTTATGAGTTCAGAAGATACATAGGTCTGTAAAATTCCACCAAGTGTTTTGCAATGTGCAACAGAGAGGCAACATAATTCTAAATATCATCACAATCATGTCCCCTTTTGCAAATCAATATTGATGTTCTTCAGAATTGAAATGGCATTGAAAATAAATGAGAAGGTTTCTTGTATCCCTGATCTGAACCATAGCTACCTGGACATTTCAGACATTGATATTCCAGGAGAGGTTTAACAGGTAATCATGAGTGACACCACAAAGTTAGAATATGGTTGTGCCATTCACATTTTTAGATAGGCCAACCAGATAGAATTTAGGGAGGAAGGGAAAACAGCACTGTGGCTTTATCCCTCTTTTCATTTTCTCTTGGTTGCTATGGTTATTTCAGCCTTTGTGGTCTTCTGTCTATTTCTTATTGTCATGTAAGAAAGAACTGCCTTGAGCTGTATTACTGATACATTATTTTACTCCTGTTCTATTCTTGTCTAAAAGAGCACACACCCATTTGTCTCTCTGTATAGCTAGATTAGGACCATTTTTTTCCTGCGACCACAAACTTTGTCATTGTGTTTGTGATTCTCCAAGATGTCAATCAGACTTACTTTCTGACATTGAATTTATCTTCCACAAAGTAGGGGTTTGTTCTTTCAACAGGCAGACAGCCCTTTGCCCCCTTATAGTAGTGCAAAATAGCCATGTGTGAAAATAGACATTCTAAGTGTGCTACAAGTAGCTTGAACACACACATTCTGCATTCCAAGGAATTGGTTAGCAAAACAGAAAATGTAAGATCAAATCAAATCAAAACTCCTGCTCTACTTGTAGATTTTCTGGATGAACCCAATTGGCCACTGTAGAAAACAAAATGATGGACTAGATCAGTGTTTCCCAACCTGTGGGTCGGGACTTGGGACCCAAAAGTAGGTCACAAAGGCTCAGCAAGAGGGCCCCAAGCCAGTACTCCCTAATGGCCATCCCTGCCCTTCCCATGGCTTTCTTTTGTATCTTGGAAATCAAGATCTGACCCTGGAAACTGTATCTTCCATGCCGTACATTAGTTGGTATTTTTTTTCTTCTCCAGCATATAATGTCAAGTAAAAAGTGTCCTGATGGTCAGTAGAGCAAGTGAGACTCTTAGGCAGTGGGATTAGAGGGGGCAATGGAGAAGGAGAGGATGGTCAAATGTCACCTCCATATGCAAAAGAATGTCACCTCCATATGCAAATGCTGTGTGTGTGGGATGTGCACCTGCACCCTTTGTGTGATGTTTGTTGGTTTCTCAAAGACATCTGGTTAGCCACTATAGAAAATGGAATGCTGAACCAGATGGGTGCCATAGTTTTCCGGGATGGGTCACCATACCAAATAAATTTGGACTTGTGAGAAACACTGGACTAGAGAAACCTTTGATCATTCCCTTTCCTTGAATTATAATATCCCCACACAGTAATGTATCTGGGCAATATGGGATTTTCCACTACTCACCATCAAGGATTGTGGACTTTGGCCAGTCACCATTCTTGCCATTCACAGCCAGTGTTGTGTAGTAGTTACTGTATCAGACTAGGATCTAGGAAAGCCAGGTTAGACTCTCTACTCTGTTGTGGAAGATTTCTGGATGACCTTGTGCCAGTACACACTCTCAGCCTAACCTACCTCACAGTGTTGTTGTGACAATAAAATGGAGGAGAGAAGAATGATGAAAGCGGCATTGGGACTCCATTTGGGGAGAAAGGCAGGGTATAAATGAAGTTAAATTAAATATTCTCAGACATTTCCCATAGGTAGGCCCCAACATATATTATGTCCATTGATATGAATTAGACTGTTTCTTATCTACTAAAGGCCATATTATTCTGTAGCTCTTTTGTTCTTTGCCCCTCTGCAAGGTTATGCCATTCTGAGTTTCTTGATTCCCTATATGACATGGCTCAGAGTTTACTTGAGAGACCAGGCTAGCCCTGATTCTGCCCTGCAGAAGCATCCTCCATGATCTTTTTAGTAAACACCAACAACTGATCCCCTATATTTCTTGGTATATCTGTGACATTATGCAACTGAGGAAGTGGGGCTCTGACTCAGGAAAATTCATCCTGAAATAAATTTTGTTAGTCTTTAAGGTGCTACTAGATTCCCATGTAATTTTGCCACCTTCACGTGGAGCCTATATCTGTTGCCCCTATTTGCAGTGATGAAATTTACACTTACAGTTTATAGCAGACTTGCTCTAATTGCTAATTTGTAATTGTAAACTCGTCCTAAGATCATACTACCGTAATTTGTTCCAGGCTTAGAGAATGTTGTACAAGATGTTTTTAGTTGCTCTTCATATTAAATTTGTTTTAAACCATTCTGCATTAAAGTCATCTTTATCTGCGGAACCCAGAAATATTACACAAAGGTTTGCACAACATCATCTCATTTCCTACTCAATGGCACCTAATTCCTCTCCTTGCTACAACCCTCATCCCACCCATTTTTGCCTGTGATCCTCAACATAAACTTTTGGGTGGTCAAAGGGGACTTCCTCTTCCCTTTTTCACCAGTGGAAAAAGTGGCTGCATCCAATATATTGTACACTACCTACAGCCAGCAGCACAAAAGCAGCAGCATTCAATACTATGGAATGGAGATGGGGAAACGCACATCATGATGTCATGATGTGAAATCATGGATGGATGGGGAGGGGCTGCCTTAGCCCTGCCCAAACACTCCCCCCCCACAAGGGAGGGAGGGACTGCCTGGCCAGCCTTCATCAGTAGATGTTTAGCCAGTTTGGGTGAGGCTAAAGTAGTGGTGGTCTTTCACTAGGTGAGGTGAGGCCAGGGTGGGTACATCTCATCCTTTGCTCTTCCCAGGCCCCGGTCACACGGGCAGGAAACTGCGGGGGAGAAGCGTGGCTGTTTGCCCTGGGGCAAACGACTGCGCAGTTACTCGATCAGACCTCCCGTGGAGGTCCTGTGGAGGTACCGTGGAGGTTCCATGGCAAGGGAGAGGTGCTGATCACAGGACAAGCCGGCGCGCAACGAAGAAGCGCGCGCCGCGGCAAAATGTTTTGTTTTTGTGTGTACACGACTAATGTGCATGCTCCGTTGGATGCGTGTGCACATCCACAGAGACGTGGACAAAAAAACCCACCTTATTTGCAAGGGGACATGGGCGGGCGCCGGATGCCACCGGAAACGCGATCAGACGCCCGCCCTTGCCCCGCAGTTTCCGGAAACTAGTACCTCCGAGGTACTAGTTTTTTGCCACGCAGTTTCGGCTGGAAGCCTCGGTTGTGCCATGGGAGTGCTACGCTTCCCAGATGTGCTGGTGAGATCGCGCCTGGAAACTCCACCTGTTTTCCGTCTCACTTGTGTGGCTTCTGTTCCATGTGACCGCAGCCATAGTGACCTTAATCTGCCCCTGGGAGCAGCTCCTGCTGTTTTCAGTGGCAGCACCCAGTCTTTCATAACATCTTGTCCACACTGTGACTCAATAAAAACCTATAAGATCCAAGACCATGAATAGACTCTTAATATGCCTGTTTCTGCCTTGGGAATACGAATACTGTAATTTTAAATGTCATCCAGTACCATCTCTGTGTGGGTGAAGCAGGTATAAATCTGTGCCTTCTTCATTGATGGAAACACAGTTGTGCTGAGTCAGAGGTAATTCAATGTCTGCTATGACCCCAATGTTACTTGAATTTCTGAACAGCTGAAGGCCAAACTAGGAATGTGTATAATATGGATAATGAATTAAATGGGCTCACAAATGATTGATTCCCCTTTGTTTGTTTTCTAGCATAGAAATGTGAGTCATCTTGTCTCTATTGACTAAGAATGACCATGTTGGGAAATGAAAAATCTTTACAGTAGGATTCCAGTATGCTACTATTCTACTATTGACTCTCTTTCCTGAAAGAGAAAATGACTTGCAGTTTTAATGACCTCTATATATTTATTAATCTCCCCCTTTATTTGCATTTTAAAGAGATCAGCAGGGATTGTGTATTTTATCAACAAGAAACTTAATATGTTTGGAAATGCCAACAGAAAAGAAGTGTTGAACTTGTTATCAAAATGGAGCTCCTTTCAGGTTGGTCTTAAGTTAACCATGTTTACTTAAAACATAAAAACTGCACTGCTGGATCAGCCCAAGTGTTTGTCTACTCCAGCAGGTTGTGAGAGACAGACAGATGTGTGGAAAAACCTCTGCAGTAGTCAGGAAAGCAATACTCCACCTCTACTTTGCCACTGACAATGGAAGTTTCCTCTACTACCAAGTCTAGTAGCTGTTATTAGACCTACCCTCTACCTTTTGACGGTGAGTTCCCAAGGTTATTCACATGCTGGGTAAAGAGGTGATTCCTTTTGACTGTCCTGATCCAACCTTCGGTAACCCTCATTGGCAATATTGTGAAAAAGAGAGAGAAATTTCTCCCCATCTACTCTCTCTGTGCCATTTGTAATCCTGGAAATTTCCATCCCCTTTTATTTATCATTTTTTCCAGAGCAGTAGCCTTTCCTCACAGAGGTTTCATCTGACCTCCTCAAGTAGGAGGCATTCTTCCCTTTACAGGCTCCTTATTACCTCATATAATATTATCTATCAATTTTGTATTTGTAAGCCCATATTTGTCTGCCATATAAACTGGCATTTATCTGCTACCCATTTGAATGCTGTTTGAAAATGAGAAGAGCAACCATCAGCATGTTTCACTGGCAAAAGAGCGGGTAAACTAAAGTAAAACCCACTTACATGTTTGCATCCTGTAATATTATCTACTCCAATGTTTTCATAAGTAACTTTTCCTGCAATAGAAACTAGTCTTTATCTTCTGGCCATTAACATGACATTGAAAAGCCAGAAATGCTACAGTCAGCTTGTTTCAACTTTAGAAAAAAGAGCAGAACTACTAGAGGAAAACAAATCTAGCCAGATGTCTAGCCATACGCTGTGATTTGTTTGTGAAATCTCTACCTGGAGTCCAGCTGTAAAGGGGATGACAGCAAACCAGCCATTCTTGAGAGCATATTGCCAAGAACCCTCACCTAGAGGCTGCAAAGCAAAGAAGCAGCCCAGCATGCTGACTTAACAAAGATGTTTTCTTTCCCATCACCTGCTCCAGAACTTCCATGGTACTAAAAGAGTTTCTTCTAATTCAAATTTCTCTCAAATTTGATCTTCTAGCAGTTGTACTCAAGAGAGCTACTTCTTTCTAAGCTTGTTTGGTTCCAAGGGACTCAGAAGTATGTACATCGGCCCAGGATGGCACTGGAAATTATGCAGACTTCTTTCTGAAGTGGAATCAATACATTTTTCGTTTTCATATCCTGTAAATAGCTCTGTGTATTCCTGGTTTGCCACTAAATTAGATTTTTCTTTTGACTGCCCTTCCCCACTTGTGTGGCTCAGGGCAGTTCATAACAATTTGGTTTGTTACAATGTAAAATAAGTTAAAACCATAAAAATACAATATTTAAAACAGTCAGAAACATTTAAACATTTCAAAAAACAAGATGGCAGTCAGTGTTCCCTCTAAGTTGAGTTAGTGTGAGCTAGTTCACAGTTTTTAGCCTCCGGCTCACACATTTTTGTCTTAGCTCAGGAAGTCCTGGAATCAGAGAGGTACCACCCTACCAGCAGCCAGGTAAAACCTGGCAACCCTAAGCACTGGTAGTGTTGCCAGCCAGTGGGTGGCAACCAGTGAGGAGGGTGTCAGAATGGGAGAAATGGTGCCATACCAACAGCATAATGTCCCTTTTGGGAAATACCCAGAAGTGATATCACATTGCTGGCATAACACTGAGATGACAAAGATGTGCTCTAGTATTTGCCATTGGCATGGCACCATTTTTAATGGCAATTCTCCCCCTGGCTCTCAGCGGACCAGGGAGCATCAAAAAGGAGGTGCTACAGTTTGCATTGTTCCTGAGAGATATATAGAACCTGATATGGAGAGCAGCCCTGCAAAGACCTAGTTAGTTTAGATCTCTGTTCCAAAGCCCCTTTGTCCACTCTGTAGTTAGGAGAGGGTCATGGTAGAGCAACCTACCTTGCATGCAGATGATCCCAAGTTCAGTACCTGCCCTTACTTATTTTAAAAGATCAAGTAGCTGGTTATGTGGATGACCTCCTCCTGCTACCATGGAGAGTTATTGCCGCACAGAATAAACAGTACCGACATTGACAGACCAATGGTCTGACTCTGTTGGACTGTATAAGGCATCTTCAATTTTTTTTGGTTTAAACAGACATCATTTGTGTGTGCGGGGTAAGTTTAAAGAATGGAATCTTGTTTTTAAAATAACTGTCCAGCTATTATGTGACCATGACAAGATACTCAAAGGGGGTAACTTAAAGTAGAGATGGCCCAATTTCTTCAAGTATGGGGCTGAATCCTCTCCAGCCAAGTTGTTTGGGAGACCATGCTTCCCTGCATGCACATACAAATTGGCAGGAGAGGGTGTACACATTCTTAAATATCCCGTAGGTTGGCCACAACTCTAGCCTTTCTCATTATATCTCATCAGGAAACCAGTCATAGTGTTAGAGGGATACCAAGGTTCAGGGCCTACGTACACATTATAAAGACACTATGTCATGTTTAGGTCACCATGAGGAGTTTCAATCAGACATGTTGTGAGTCCCTCTAGGAACTCAATTCACAGGTGCTTGAAGGTGAGGAATTTGGATAGGGACTGTAGCTTATATCTGTAGCTTATGCCTTCCCTTGTGCTATTTTCCTGGCCTGAAATGGTCCATTGGGATACTATTTGCCTTGTTGGGGAAACCTGCATATATCCCATCAGTATATATAGAGCCAGCAACAGAACACAAAGCAATCCCCTGGGCCGTTCAGGTCAGAAAAATGGCATGCGAAGAGGCATAAACACCATCTCCCTGTAGAGTGCAGTCCCAATCCAAATCAAGCTTCCATTAGGGACACAGTTGCTGCCCAGTGCAGCAGCAGAGCGAAATGGGTGTGTGTGTCATAATGTCATTTTTGGTCACATAATGAGTGATGGCACATCTCACTGTGACACTCTAACAATCCCCCAAATCTCTATGGTAAAAGTATAGAAAATTGCTAGAGCATCACGTCAAATGCCACAACATCACCTCTGGTTACGCAACCAGAAGTGATACCATAGTATTGCACAATACCTATCCCCCAGGAGTTGCCAGCTAAAGGCAACCACAGACATGCATTTGGGAACTGATTTGCAACTCCAGTCTGACTCAGAGCCCTTGTAGTGCCTCAGACATGATTTGGGCAATAGAAAAAGCATCTACCCGAAGAGAGAAAATGGCAAACAGCTACTTATGCCGCATCTCTTCAATGAGTATTTCTAATAATAGTAAATAAGGAACCATTTTATGAAACAGGAAAGAGGTGACATTAAACAAATAAGGAACTCAGCAATTTTCAACTTGTCCCGCTGCCTGTTCCTGCAGGGAAGGGGGAAAAGGGACATAAAATGCTCTGTGCATTGAAACAGCTATGTATCACTAGTCACATGGCAGTGAGAAGGAGCCAGTAAGTAAGGTTGTTCCTGATTCCTGCTTGGGCTTCCATCCGCCCATGTTCAAAGAGAATTCAGTCATTTGGGAGTACCAGTTCCTTTTATTCCCTGGCCTACTGACAAATCACAATTCTCCAGCACTAAATGATGAATCCCTGGGATCATACTGAAGTCATATTTCCCCTTCGTACAAGTGCTCCATTCAAATAGTCAGATCACAGTGTTGATGGCACAGCAGCAGAACTTCCAGGTGCCTGCAAACGCAGACTTTATTGACAGTTTATTAAATTTCTGACACAGGCTCTTGGAGAGATATCCACTCAAAAGAAGCCTAAGCATCCAGCGCTGGACCAAGTAAAAATGTACTTTAATGAAAGATCTGTGCACAGGAAACCTGAAAAGCTGGCCTGCTCATCCTCGGCACAAAACCAGACTTTACAATACTTATTTATTATTTCTGCTAAGCAATGGACAAAGAATATATTTGTCACATGTTCACCATGGGGACACATAGCTGCTAATCCCTGGTGGAAGCTGCCTGTAAATTTGCCACAGGGGGCCAGATCTGCTCAGGTCTGTAGTACAGGGGGACAAGAGGCTCCCTCCCACCCAGGGGTGTAGCCAGAAAATTTGGGGTGGTGGGAAATCCTGTGGGGCAGGGGAGCCGTGGCAAAGAGAGAGAGAGCAGTGAGCCGCGAGCCATGTGACCCAGCATCATGTGACCCAGACTGGCTTGGTTGGCGCAGCCACAGTGAGGCCACCACTGACAAGCCGAGTGCTCTTCCTCTGCTGCAGGCCAGCTCACTGCTCGTGGCTTGAGCAGCATTTAAAAGGGGGGAGCCAAGTCCTCTTCCATGTTTAAAAGGGGGAGCTGAGTCCTCTTCCTCATCTACTGGCTTCCGCCTCTATGTAAGTGGGAAGGAGGGGGACAGGGGTCATTTCCTGCAGGAGCGCACAGGAGCGGAGCTCCAGCAGTAAAGAGCCCAGGGGGTGGGCACATGCAACATGCCCCACCCCCTGCTCCCAGCAGCCTTCAGTCAGAGCAAGAAGCAGCCAGGTAAGTTGCAGAGCTCCCCCCGGCCCCCCGGTCAAAAACAGTCCAGTGGCACCTTTAAGACCAAGTTTTATTCAGGTACAAGCTCTCCCTCCTCTGCGAGGACAGATCTGCATGTGTCTCTCCCCCCCCCCAGTAGCTAGCAATCCAAAACAGTCCAGTGGAGCCTGAGCGGTGGGTGTTTCCTTCTGACACACTTCTGGTGATGTCAGGGGGTATGGCATATGCTAATGAGTTATGCTAATGAGCTCCTGCACCTCTTTTTCTACGAAATGACCCCTGAAGGGGGAGATCTCTGACTCTCTCTCTCGCATTTTGCAATTTTATTTTATTTTTTGCAATTTTATTCCATGTTATTTTGCATTTTTAAAAACCGATTTATTTTTCAGTCTAGAAAAAAGGAAATGAGACTGAAGTTTCCCTGACTGTGCCCGGGGTCATTTTGGAAACCCCATGTGCATCTTACATTTTAAAAATATGGGGGGGGGTTAATTGCCCCCAAATGCCCCCTGTGGCTATGGGCCTGCTCCCACCATGTTGCAGTTCCAACCAGATTGGGTTATTGTGCCATATTTATGGGCAGCTGCCCCCAGGACAGGCAGTTGGCATATGGTTGCCAGTCCCTGTGGCAAGCATGCAAAAATCATATCCAGTTTGACCCTAAGAGGAAATATAAGACCCTGTGAAAGAGAGAACTTACCTCTTCATTTGGCCTAACGTGCCACAACAATTTTGTTATTTATTCTGAGTTATCATCCTTGGTTAAGTGGGTAACTGGCTAATATTCAGCATAAACAAGTAATGATTCATCACTGGGAATTAATGACAGGAGATCTATGTATCAATCACTTCCTTCCTGCAACAGGCTCACAGCAATGTGCATAGTTCTCACCTCCCCACAACAACCCTGTGAGGTAGGGTAAGCTGAGAGGGAATGACTGCCCCAAGGTCACCCAGTGAGCTTTATTGCTAAGTAGGAATTTGAAACCCAGACCTAATCCAATGCTCCACTCAGACTTCCACACTGACACTCATCAGAATATGTTCTTCTGGACTTCCGGTTTAAGCGTTTCGCCGCTCGGACGCGTCCCATCTCACTCTGATGGAGACGCGCCAAGACCCAGCTGACGGGAGGAGTCTGAGTTCATCCTGGACCTCCCCGGGGTCTCTGTAGGAGCTGAGGAGAGCCTCTTCCAAGGTGACGGCCAAGGAATTGAGGTTCACCTTCTTCCCCGAAAGGTACCATTGCCGTGTAGCCAGTATGGCACCCAGAGATGACTGCTCTTGAGAGAACAGCTCTGAGAGAACTGGACTGACCCAAGGTCACCCAGCAGCTGCATGTGGAGGAGTGGGGAGTCAAACCCGGTTCTCCAGATTACAGTCTGCTGCTCTTAACCACTACACCAAACTGGCTCAGGGAGTGAGGGTATGCTTAACTCTCATAGTAAATCTTCAACATTTCCAGTAGAAACGCTGTTTAACAGGATGCCTTTTAACATGAAAATACTGTTGTAAATTTTTTCCTTGTGTAGACAGAGCTTGCCTTCAGTTACACAGTGAAGATCCTTATGATGTGGTGGCAGCTATTGCCAAAGCAACTTTTTAAAAAAAATCTGCACAACCGATCAGATTTTCAAAGGCCAATCAGGCAGCCTGCCGGGCAAATGCCCCATCTGGCCCAGCCTCCTTCCTACAAACACTTTGTGGGAGCCAGGAGAGGTGTCAGTGGGTGTCGTGGAGCCCAGGGGCACCACATTGGGAACCCTCACATTTGAATTTGGGTAGGTGACGCCCCCCCAGCTAGATGGCAAAGAAACCATTTAGCGGAAAGGTTTGAATTTGGCCGCCATGGCAGAGAGCTGGAAGGATTTTGCTGGAGTGAGCTGAAGCCCGGGGGAGGCCTTGAGAGACGTCAACTGTGGCCGCCTCCCTGGGAGTCTGAGGCAGGCTCAGCAGCTGTTCAGAGCTCTGTGTAAAAGTCTTAATTGCTTCCCCTCTGCTTTACTTGTATATTCATAAATAAAAGAAACATTACAAAGACGCTGAGAGTCTCCTGTGCACTCGCATGAACACTACTCTGGATTTCTTGCTGCTCGGGGAAGCAAGGACCATGTAGCAATATATCGCTGGTTTCCTTTACTGGATTTCATTTAAGGAATCCTCTCTCTGGTGGCAGTGGAATGAATAAGCAATGGCTGGCAGGAGGAGGGGCTACTTAAAACTGTTCTCCTGCTTCCTGTTAGCATTTTTAATCAGGCATCTGGTCAAAGAAAATGCCAAAAAATGATGTCAGAAATCGATGAAAAAGATGGAAACAGCCTGTCACAACCATTAATTCCATTTTCCTTCCTTTCAGTACATACGGTGGGGATCCCTGGGGTGAAATGAAAGCCATGGGACATGTTGTCTTCTAATCCTAGCAATGGAATTTATGTACTCTCTGTGAAATGATGGCTGGTCCTAAGAGGAGGATTTTGGCATACTTTGGAAGCTGCACCCTTGTAGTTGGCTGGAGAGTGGTATGGCAGCTCAAGAGGGATCAGAGGGGCTGATGTTGTCCCACCTGGTTCTATAAAGCTACTGACTCTGGTCTTGTTTCAAGACAACTTGGTGCTTGGGCCCAAACTGTTGTTCTTGCATGGCTCACCAATTAATGTGAACAGGTGTGGTGTAATGGGTTGAGACCTGAACTAGGACTGGATAGACCCAAGTTACTATCTTTATTCAGCTATGAAGCTAACTTTGTTCAGCCCCACCTAACTCAAAGGGTCATTGTTGTCACAGACAGGTGTAAAGTTGAGATGAATAAGTATACTGTGACCACCATCTGTTGGTCTCCACGGGTTATGGTTTTCCAGAGGTTGTGTCTGGGTTTCCCAATCCAGCTTTCAGTCAATCAGTCACCTGGACTGACGTAGGCTTTCGCTAATGGGCTACACATACAGTGCCCCCAACAGGCAAGCACCACCACCCTGGCAAGGGTGGATTGGCCATTGACTTTGCCAGGGGGATTCCTGGTGGGTGCTGCCCAGAAGCCCTGGCTAACACCCCCACACACACATCTCCCTGGCATCTCTGAAGTTTGGCTAATGGGTATTTGTGACACAAGCACACACCCCTGTCTCCCACTCATGAGAAAGCACCAACTCCAACTCAGTAGAAACTTGGGTGCTCCCAAGAAAACAGAAGCAGGGAGGGAACTAGTAAAGGATGCTAACAAAGGAGTTTTGCCAAGCAGTGAAATTGGAAAGCCCTGGTTTCCCTAGAGAGAAGGAAAAGGAACAGTGTTACCAGAGGCATCCATTTTGGACTATGTTATGAGTTATGCCTATGAACATAAGCTTGACACAGAGCGGGCTAGTGAAGAGACTGTGGAGCACAGGGTTCAACCAGGGGACAAGCAAAGACAATGCCAGCTGCATAGGATGATTATCACCTAGCCAGCAGGGTCTCCGGAGCCGTTAAGCTCTTTATGTATTCAAACATTAAGGTTGATCACCGCCCCGAAGTTCATCAAGCCTAGCCCAGACCCGTGCCAGACCAACAATAGAAGTCCATTACACATAGCAACAGCCACGTCAGCGCTACTGGTGACCTGGCACGTACCTCCTGCCTCCGCCCAGACACCTCCCATCAAGTTAATCAATAGATTGGAAATTGACCCCATAGCCAATCCCTGACCCTTGGGGTAGAGCCACCTGGTAAGCTGCCAGAGCCCACCCCCTTTTGCTCGCAAGCAGCTTTAAAACTTAGAACACAGAGAGAGACCCCTCTCTCTCTCTTACCCCCTTCCCCTCACTCCCTTCCCCTCACCCCCTTCTCCTACCCCTATATGTCTGTTCCCCCCCCCTAAGCATGTTAGTCCTTGTATGCCTGTGTTCTTTTTATTATTATTCTTGTGTGCTTGAACAACATATTCAGTAAAGAAAGATTTGTTTTAACTTCTGCCTCGTCTCTTCATTAAAACGTAACGGCTTAGCCCATCCTGCGTATACACTTGATCTGAATCCCGATT
>NW_015176455.1:1166311-1166483 GCF_001447785.1 Gekko japonicus | reverse complement strand
AACCTACTTACAGTGACCCCAACAAGGGCCTTTCAAGGCACATGAGAAGTAGAGGTGGGTTGCCATTGCCTACTGCTACAGAGTCTTCCTCGGTGGTCTCCCATTCAAGTACAGACCCTGCTTGACTTCTGAGATCTGAAAGATCAGGCTATACTATATCATTTCACATTCA
>NW_015176455.1:1164612-1164734 GCF_001447785.1 Gekko japonicus | reverse complement strand
CTATCTGATGTTGTGTGGCCGGTTGGACTCCGGACCGGAAGATCTGGACCGGGCGTTATAGGCCATGGCTGGTTGGATTCGACTGAGCCGGTTGAAGCTGAACCCGGAGAAGACGGGGGTCC
>NW_015176455.1:1164271-1164526 GCF_001447785.1 Gekko japonicus | reverse complement strand
TCCTTGACAATGGAGGCCCAGGTAGAGGCCACAGCTAAATCGGCCTTTTATCATCTTTGGCTGGTTTGGCAGTTGGTTCCCTTCCTTGACCACCGCGACCTGGTGACAGTGATCCATGCGGCGGTCACCTCAAGACTTGACTACTGCAATGCTCTCTACATGGGGCTGTCCTTGTCCCAAATCCGGAAGCTGCAACTGGTGCAGAACACCATGGCCAGGCTGTTGATGGATCTCCCACATCGGGAGCACATCCAG
>NW_015176455.1:1159653-1164203 GCF_001447785.1 Gekko japonicus | reverse complement strand
TTCAAGGTGCTAGTACTTACCTTTAAAGCCCTACATGGCCAGGGTCCGACCTACCTGAGGAACCGCCTTTCCCCATATGTACCCCAAAGAGCACTACAGTCAGGGGCCCAACATCACTTGACTATTGTGGGCCCCAAGGATGCAAGGCTCACCAGTACCAGGGCTAGAGCCTTTTCTGTGGTGGCTCTTTACTGGTGGAACGAGCTCCTGGAGGAGATCAGGGCCCTGCAGGACCTTTTACAGTTCCGCAGAGCCTGCAAGACAGAGCTCTTCCGCCAGGCCTTTAAAGAGGAGCCACCACTACTGTTACCATCAATGATTCCATTGAACTTCTAGAACCTAGGACTGGCTGAGATGCATCGCTAGACCTCTATCTGCTCAAGGGATGATGACCAGACGGACAATGTGGATTTAGTTCTGAAGAGCACGCCATCTAATCTTTTAGCACTGCGAGCACTTTACTGCTAACTGTTATTTTCTTATGTGATATGAATTAGTATGTATTTTATATAGTTTTAAATTTTTATGGTTATGCTAATTAGGTACATTGTACCACTCTTCATAGCCGCCCTGAGCCTGCTCACAGGATGGACGGGGTATAAAAATAATTAATAAATAATATAAATAAATAATAACACTAAAAGTGATAGAATGTCTGGCTGCCAGACAATCTTAGGATCTCCTGGCTATACCATACCCACTACCATATGATAATAATAGTGTGTGGATGATAACCATTTGATTATAGCAGGCTAAAGAGGAGAGTGCTGGGAAAGATTGAAGGTCAAAGAAGACGGGGACGGCAAAGGATGAGATGGTTAGACAGTGTCATAGATGCAACGAACATGAAGTTGAGCAAACTTCAGAGGACGGTGGAAGATCGGAAGGCCTGGCGTGATCTGGTCCATGGGGTTGCAAAGAGTCGAACTTGACTGTGCGACTGAACAACAACAAAAAAGAGGAGAGTTAGTGCTAGCATTCCACCAAAGAAAACTGCTTTTGTGAATATTTTCAGGCTTACTTTAGAGTCACTGCCAGGCCCTACCAGTCTTCCCTCCAGCAGAGATGCATGGTGAGGGAGGAGGAATGGCAAGGGAAGAGCCCTTTCCAGGGCCATTTTGTCCTACCAGTCCCCACCCCCACCCCCTGCAGCCATTTTTGGGTTGGGAAAGTATCACACTGCCCCACCCTAGGACCACTGAAAAGGGAACTTCATGGCAAGTGAACAAACGTCCCATGCTCTAGTTGTCCAGGGTGGGGCTGTCACAGCCCTGCCCACTGCAGAACCAGTCTGAATTGGGGTCAATACTCTTGGGAATGGAGTTCCCAGCACATACTTGCAGCAGAGTGACTCTGGTTTAAACAAGTCAAGATGGCATGCCTGCATCCACCTTGGGGATGTGCCACCATTTTGTAGAAGTGAGTTCCCTCCAATACACTCCATTTAACAACACTACGGGGGGGACACTGTTATGTCTGGACATGAGCAATCTTCCACTCCGGCTTAACTGCTGCTGGAGGCATGCCTGGACTTGTCTGGCAGGACACCTAGAGGGAGCATGGAGAGGCATGTCTGGGCTTGTCCAGGCAGGCTACCTAGTTGTAGCTTGAAGCCCCAGAATAAAGGCAGGATCTTGGAAACTGCCTGCAGATTGGCTCCTGAGGACAGCCAGCCAATCTAGAGCCTGGAGGCCATTTGAACTCACCAATTGCATGGGGGCTGGAAATGGCTTAGGTGTATATAGTTAGGGCAGTTGCCCCATGTAAAGCATTCCTGTTAAGATGCAATAAACTGCTACTTGCTGAAATGCCTTGGCCTCTGCAGTGTTAAACCTACTATTTAACAGGGATGATTCTGGTTGGGACACCACAGTACAGAGGGGAATAGGGTTTTCTGCCTTCCCCATACACTTTTTTTTCCAGACTTCAAACACTGCCAAAAGGTGTTATTTGCTGTCCGGAAGTGCTCCAACACCCCTGAATGTGGGATTGGTCAGAATTGCCCCCCCCAGGGCACTGTTCAAAGGCATTCCACAATGGAAACTCACTGATATAGAATCATAAAATTATAGAGTTGGAAGGTACCTCCAGGGTCATCTAATCCAACCCCCTGCACAATGCAGGAAATTCACAAATACCTCCCCCTCACACCACAAGTGACCCCTGCTCTGTGCCCAGAAGAGAGGGGAGGAAACAAACTCCAGGATCCCTGGCCAAAGTGGCCTGGAGAACAATTGTTTCCTGACCCCAAAGTGACGATCAGAATTTCCCTGGGTGTGTAAGAAATAATATAATAATCATATGTTCCCAGGGCAGACCTGAGGACACCTTCTCATCTAGTTTGGTGCTGACTGACTAATAGTCAGGTCAAGGAATTCAGACACCAACTATACAAAACTGTAATGTGTAGTTTGGCTCTGGCTAGGTGCCCTTTAGGAAAGCAAGTGAAGAAGCTGTGTGTCACTGAATCTTACACGCTTGGGAGAAAATCCTAAGGAATCTGATACAGAAAAAATGAGTTTTGAGAAGATTAGTGTGGGGTCCTGCAGACCCTTCACTACCTGTTCAAGCAGTAATATCTTCTATTTCATAGTTGAAATATTGGTCAATATGCAACTGTCATCTTCCTTTTTTTCCAGAGTTGACATGCATGACATTTCTTCCCCCCCCCATGTCGCTAAAATAGAAAGACAATAAATTAATCCAATCTGTATGCAGATAAGCCCAGGATCCGTGAGCTCTGGAGTACACAACAGCTGCTATATGTTTGCCGTCACGCTGCCCTAACCAGGCCTGGCACTTGGAAATTACATTCACCTCCCAAGTCTTCAGACCAAATAAAAACTGGTCTTGAGACATACTCATGGTAAATGTACTCTTCTTCACATTTTTGGAGGCTCAGAAGTGGAAAATTAAAGAGACCTGCTCTTCACTACCAACATGTATAAAAAGTGCTCTTTGCTTTCAGGCATCACATGGTAAAACTGTTTCTGAACTGTAGGCTGTTGTTGACTATTCTGATTGTAGACTATTCAGACTGTAGGGTACTCTGCAGTAGTCTCTCTTGCTGATTCACAGAGCTGCCGCCAAACTACCATAAAGTACACTGCTGGGAAATGCAATAGGATACAACACTTCTCATATTACAAACAGAAAAAAGGGGGGGAGACCCTTCCTGTACATAGAGGAGAGCGTTTTAGCCTGATGGCCATTTTCTTTGCATCCAGACTTTTTTCATCCAACCCTTCCACATGCAATCTGAAATGGTACAGCCTAGGAATAACTTTGCCATGTGATGGGCTGTTTGTCAGATTGGACTGGCCTTCCATGTCAAAGACACCTGATGATGCAGCATTTCTCAGATTTCAAGCTTCAAGAAGAAAGCTAGCAGAATTCTCATTGAGCTGGGTAACTGGGCTGAACAAGGAATAAGGCGAATCCCCCTCATTCTCACCCACACATAACAGCAATAAGGGAGTATTAAGAGCTGTTGTAATAGAGTGGCTGGAAAACTAAACTGTGAACCAGAAAGTCTTCACTTTACATCTTGCCCCCACCATGAATTCACTGGATGACTTTGGCCAATCAACAGCAATAAGAGAATAGCCCAGATCTTCCTTGCAATGTTATTGAATGCATTACTCAGGTACTATACATGAAATGCTGAGTTCTATGTGAATGCTAACGTTGGTTATTCACTAGCAAAAATGAGTGGGCAATGTACATGAAGGGGGGAGCTTGTATACTACAAGAAGGCTTAGCAGTACTTTATTTTTCTGTGTGTTCTACATAAAGGCACACTGTACACACCTACCAGCAACCCTTCCAACAAAGGGAGGGCCATCCAGAAATGGAAAGCAGCTTTTACCCTCCCTCCAATAGGGTTCACATAAAAGTGAGTGGCAACCTTTAATATAAGAGAAAGCCCTGATGAGGGCAGAGAGGTAGGGTATACATTTTGTAGAATTAAAGAAAGGGTAAACTTTGGGATAACAATGGAATGGGGGCTTAATTTGTACCCCATTCCAGGTGACCCCAGCCATTAAGAATTAAGACAACTGTCTACATAACTTTCCTCCTCAGAGTGTCAGTCTGGGTTCTCTTTCTTGGTGGAATCTTATGGACTGACTTTACCGCAAACAGGTCAGGCAGCCAGCCTTTGCACTGGATCACCATCCACACTTTTGTTTCGTGTTGATTGGTTGCATCAGGCTTGTCTAGTTAGTTTCTTTTTATTTTCATATCATTTTCATTGGGAATCTTTTCATTTCACCCACTTTTGTTGATGGTAATCAAACTTCATCAGTTACTTTGATGCCATTAAACACAACTGATGTAAAAAAGGGCATCATTTTTAATATATCTTTATCAAAGGCCATTAGCCTAGCTCAGGAAAAAAAAAATTGCAGTTTCAGCCCAAGCAAGATGAAGCGGTATCAGAAGTTGGCACTATTAAAAGTATGTTAGTGAAATTTAGCAACTTTCTGACTCTTGGAAAAGATATTTGGCGTACAAACCTTCCTTATACTGAGTCTGACCACTAGCTTAAT
>NW_015176455.1:1155607-1159265 GCF_001447785.1 Gekko japonicus | reverse complement strand
GAAGGAAGGAAGGAAGGAAGGAAGGAAGGAAGGAAGGAAGGAAGGAAGGAAGGAAGGAAGGAAGGAAGGAAGGAAGGAAATAATCTTTTTATATAATTTGTACCCCGCCTCTCTCCCCAAAGGGACCCAAAGTGGCTTACGTCATTCTCTTCTCCTCCTCCATTTTATCCTCACAACAACCCTGTGAGGTAGGTTAGGCTGCGAGAATGTGACTGGCCCAAGGTCACCCAGCAAGCTTCCATGGCACAAGTGGGGATTCAAGCCCAAATCACTCAGATACTAATCTAACTCTCTTAACCACTACGCCACACTGGATCTCATAATTAACAGTAACTGGCAGGTATTGAACTTTGCACCCTCCATAGTCCTTCCCCAGCCGTAGTCCTTCCCCAGCATCGTGCACTGCAAAAATGTTGAGCCAACAACTAAGAACAGTGCAATCCTTAGTTACACATTTACTTTATTGGACTTAGAAGGGTGTAACCCTGGTTAGGATTATGCTGTAACAGTCTTGAGCATTAAGAAACCATTTCTCCTGTACAGCTTTGGCCCACATCCCACATCCCCCTTTTTGTGCATAATTTATTTAGGCCCTTGTCTTCAATATTCTTTTAAAATAGGGAACAAAAGCTCCTCTAATAGTTTAGCACTGCACATTGCATTGTTATTGTACATGGAACCAGGGAAGGACGAGAAAGGAATATATCATATTTTAAAGCATGCATCATGGTCACATAACATGCAGCTGGTATTCTTGCTGTCTGTGAATTATTTAGAGGTTCCTACATTTCCAATCCAAAGAAGCCACAAGAATCTACATCTCAAGAAAGCAGAGAAGTGTTCCAAACTCACAACACACTTGAAGGGGGAAGCACCCCATTAGGGATTATAAACTATTGGCTTTGCGCTGTAGGTTGGATGTTCGTGTAGTTACAAAATAAGTGATATCAGTGATGGTGAGGAAGCTGCAGACAACTGGCTCCAAAGGGATAAGAAATGGTGCTTAATATCCATATGAGAGAGCATACCCTACAGTTTTGGATAATCACTGGAAACTAATTTATGATGAATCAGTACTAACTTCCAACCCCTACCATATGTTGTTGCCATCTGAGAAGGCAAAATATTTGAGGAACTGTTACTTCACAGAGAGGCCAAAGGAGTCTGCTGCTCAATATGTATCAGTTGCCTTAAACAGAGAGGCCAAAAGAGTCTGCTGCTCAATATGTATCAGTTGCTTTTGTAGCAACTGATGGTCCTTACTCTGTAGCTTGCTTTTTCCCTTTGGTCCAGTTCATTATTTCAGCTTTTCTCAAATTCATGTTCTTCCTCATCATCAGCTTACTGAACAGCTTTCTGATGGCTCTAGGGGATTTTCCTGTTGATATGGTTGGTGCTCTTGTTTATGCCCTGGTTGCCCCTCTGGAATGAGGTAACGACTCTGATGGCTGACAAAATTGCTCCCAGGTGCCCTCTCTCAGCTGTTAGAGCCTGGATAGCCCCTTGGTGTCCTGAGGAGCTACAGGTGATGAAAAGACAAGGGAGACAGCTAGAACAACAGTGGAGGAAGACTCAGGACATCTCCAATAAGACTCAAGTGTACTCCATAGTGGTGATGGTGGCAAAGAAGCAACACTTTTCTTCCACCACTGCATCTGCAAAGGTTAGGCCAGTTGAGCTGTTTCATTTTGCTAAGCAGATAAAATCTCTCGCATGTCTTCCAATTTGGACTCTGTGTTAGTAGTGACAATGTCAAATGGTGCAAGAGTGCCTATTTCTCAAGATGTTTGGGGTACTTTTCAGTTTATTCAGTATGAGAATGTAGATAGGATCCTTGTAAGTTTGAGTCTATGATCTGCTTGTATGACCCTTGCCCTTCCTGGTTATGTAAATCTGCTGGGGTAGGGGACAACTGACTGGATTCAAGAGGTAGTTAAGGCTTCCTTAGGAGGGGGGATGGTTGCCCCCAGCCTCAAAACAGGCTGTGGCATTTCCACTTTCAAAGAAGCCAACCCTCAACCAAGGAGATCTCAATAACTATCAGCTAGTCTTAAATGTTCCATTCTTGACCAAGGTGATGGAATGGGTGGTAGGTGGACAACTGCAAGATGAGGCAATTTGTTTAAATCCTTTCCAATATGGGTTTAGTTCTGGTTATGGAACTGAAACAGCATTGGTTGCCGTGGTGGATGACTTGTGCTGGGAAATGGACAGAGGGAGTGAGACTCTATTGATTCTCCTGGACCTCGTGGCAGCTTTTGATACTATCGCCCATGATGTCCTTCCAGACTGCCTATCTGGGCTAGGATTAGGAGGAACCCTCCTGCAGTGGCTCCAGTCCTACCTGGAGGGCAGGTTTCAGAAGGTGGTGCTGGAGGACAGCTGCTCAGCCCCTGGGTCTTAACCTCAGTAACACAGTGCCAATCCTTGTGCTGTGGTACTGCTGCCAAAGCAACATTTAAAAAAAATCTGCACAGCCAATCAAATCTCCAATGGTCAACCAGAGGTCTTGCTGGGTAAAAGCCTTACTTGGCCCCACCCACTTCCTAAAACCACTTAATAGGCACCAGAAAAGGTGTCTTCTGGTAGGGATGCCAGCCTCCAGAAGGGACCTAGGGATCCCCCAGAATTACAGCTCTTCTCCAGACTACAGAAATCAGTGTCCGCTAGAGAAAATGGATGCCTTGGAAGATGGATTCTATGCCATTGTATCCTGCTGAGGTCCCTTTCCTCCCGAGGCTCCATCAAAAAAATCTCCAGGAGTTTCCCCACTTGGATCTGACAACCCTACCCGCCCATCCCCCTCTAAGGGCCAGGTGGACCTGGCAACCCCTCGTTTAGAGAAAAGAACACAGCACCTTCATTACACACAGGCAAGGGCAAAAGTCCATTGTTATTCCTCATTCCAGCAGAGATTTGCCTGAACATTCAATGGCTGTAATGGTAACTTTTCTTAGGTTGGTTTTTTTTAATTATTCGCTGCAGGCCATTCAGATACAGCAAGGGAGATCCACGTGTAGAAACAAGTTTTCTTGTTGAACTGAACTTCAAAGGATAACCAAGTATAGGATATTTCCTTTTTAATCCGTCTTCCATATTGGGCACTGCATGTAAAACAAGGAAACCAGGATCTTAGCCAAGATTGGAAAGTGTGTTATGCAGCAGGAAAAAGACAAAAAAAAAGTGCCGAGCCTATGGCTATGCTGAACATTTGCCAATTGTGATTACTGGTGGGGGGTGGAAATCAAAATTAGCTATTTGGGCAAGGCAGAATTGTTTCCTGAAAAACAGTTGTGAACTTTTACTTTTTCAATCCTGATCCCTTCCATTATTTCCAGCAGCTGCCGCTTCAGTCGCTTGATGATCTTAATCAATCAGGGATCACATATTGAATGCAATGATGAAATTAGATACCAAGTAAATGAAATCATGTCCATTGCAACAGCCCATCCCATTATGGCTGCAGGGTGATATCATTGAGGGCAAGTGAGAACAACTGAGAATGAAGGCAAGCTAACTGAATAAGGAAACATTTTCACAATTAGTGGCAAGAAGCTGTCAGAAAGAGAAGTGTCTTGGCACTGGTGAAAACGTTTAAGCAAACCGTGAATTGTTTCAGTTCAGCTTTGGAAAAGAGTGTTATGGCCATGAACAGCAG
>NW_015176455.1:1150708-1155247 GCF_001447785.1 Gekko japonicus | reverse complement strand
CAGGTTTCATCCCGGGCAGTCTCATTTGCATTCCACCCTGACAGATATATATTTGCTGTGCTGACAGGGAACTGCTAACTGTCTGAGGATAATGACATGGCAAAAACAATAACAGAGTCCTGAAGGGCAGAAATTATGATTTAATGTTGTGCTGTGAGAAAAAAAGGTCTCCACAGATAGGAGCTCAAATTATGCTCTGCTATTGTGGAAAATAGGAACTGAGCATTACCACCTCACCACCAGCTGGGAAACCACCTAGATATGGATGGAAGGGACTAGAGATCAACATATTTCTTCCTGTTGTGTCCCATTATTGTCCCAGAAGTTCACTGAGTTCTCCTCTTTAATTCTAGACGCAATTAGAGCCTGGAACTAGAGCATGTGCAGTTTGCTTTAGCATTCAATTCCTTCAGGTCTTTTGCTTTTTGTTTCCTTTCTGCGTATCAAGGTGATTCTGTGCATTGACAAAACACTGAAAAAAAGCAATCTTTTTTAAAAATTTAATATATACTTTATTTTACAAATAGTTTTCAACCTGAATACAATACACCCAACTAAAACCTCTAAATTGAGTATTAAAACATCAGAAATACAGGAGATTTTGATAGGAACGGTTATTTGGAACAACACCCCCTTCAGCTAAATAACTGACCACTGGGAACCAAATTTTTTGAAATGTTTGTTGACTAGATTCCGTGGTAATTTTGTGGGGAACAAAAGCAATCTTGAGGGGGTGGGCATGTATGGTTACACAGAGATTCTTTTTTTCCCTGTTATTTGAAATTTTACCCATGCCTACATGAGCTCTTGTGCATTAGCAATATAACACAGAGAAACAAGCTTGATACAAATGGACCCTACAAGCACACCGAGACTGGTAAAACACTACAAAAAAGCAATGTCCATTTTGGTAACATAGAGTGGGGGGGGGAATCATAAATTTATGGAAGGAACTGAAAGCCGCAGCAAAGTGCCCGTGCACAGCACCCTTTATGAAATTTAAAACCAAATTAGGGAGAATTCCAAATGTATTTGAAAGTGAATATCAAAGGAGGAAATTCAATGAAAATAGGTTATATAAACATATGATGCTGGATTGTACCATTGGTACATTTAGCTCAGCGTGGTGTACTCTAGCAACAGTGCTCTGGGATCTCAGGCAGAGGAAAGACTTTTCTAATACCTGTTACCTGAGATCTTTTAACTGGAGAAGCCAGGGATGGATCTTTTGAAAACAAAGCAGAGGTGCTACTATTAAGCAATGGCATCTCACCTCTGGAAACACTTTGGGGAGAGGGAAAGTCCTTCTACTCACAGCTTTATCTGTAGCAGTAGTAGAGCTTTATAGTGCTGTTGATGTACTATTAATGCTGTGCAAAGTAAAATAAGCAAAGATAGTCTAAATTTGAACAGTAGGTGAGATTTAATTACAAAACAAAGGAGAAAGGACCAAAGGGGACTTGAGCAGAAAGACACATCTGCATTATTCTCTGTATACCTCTGTGGCAGTTTGCCAGAGAAAGCAGTTGCTGGCCTATTTTCTGCTGTACATTGGCACCACCCCAAGGCCAGAGCATGGTGTTGCAACTACCAGTGCAGGGTGGGTTCGATACACCACATGCCATTAGGATTTCACCTGGTTCTGTAAAGTTTTTTGTATTTGGCTTCTGGTCTGCCCAATTTGCTGCTCAAATATAGGTGAAGGCCTTCTCACACTGTTTGGTCCCATGTCCCGGTTTCCCACTTTGTCTCCAGCTTAGTGTGAGCAGTTATACAAGGTTAAACTTTGTTTCACTTGAGCATGAGGACTAATGACCTACTGTGAGGCAGCCTAATAAAATTCCATGCATTCACCCAAGCTCAGATGTTTAGGTGGTACTCAAAGAATAACATGGCTGGGCATGCTTCATGGCAATTAGTTAGCCAAGCAAACTGCATGGGGGAGGGGGGGAATCTGAAGACAGAGGAGCAGATAAAGATAGGTTGGCTATTGGATAGAAAGAAGACAGGGTTGCCAACTCCAGGTACACACTAGTAACTTATACAGTGGGGGGAAGGCCAGATACTGAAGCTGAAGCTCAAATACTTTGGCCACCAAATGAGAAAGAAGCACTCACTGGAGAAGACCCTGATGCTGGGAAAGATTGAAGGTCAAAGAAGAAGGGGACGGCAAAGGATGAGATAGTTAGACAGTGTTATTGAAGCAACGAACATGAAATTAAGGAAACTCCAGAGCACGAGGGGCCTGGCGTGATGTGGTCCATGGGGTCACAAAGAGTCAGACTCGACTGTGCGACTGAACAACAATAACAACATGAAGCAGAGGTCCATCAGTGGTTATTAGCCACAAGGTATGGATAGGGACTCTGGGGCAGCTGATGCTCTGTATTCTTGGTGCTTGGGGGGGTCAACAGTGGGAGGACTTCTAGTGTCCTGGCCCCACTGGTGGACCTCCTGATGGCACCTGGTATTTTTGGCCACTGTGTGACAGAGTGTTGGACTGGATGGGCCTTTGGCCTGATCCAACATTGGCTTCTCTTATGTTCTTAATATGAAGGAAAATGGTTGTCAATCAATCCCAAGATGAATTCCAGAGATTCTCTAAGTTAACCCAGAAAACAAGACATGAAGAATGTGAGGAAAGCAAAAATCAAGTAAGATGGGACATCTGGTCATCTCTAGTGTGGCGAAACGGGGACCCACCCTCAGCCCTGGGAGACTGAGCAGCCATTCTGTTTTTGCCTTCCCACCCTTCCTGGTGGGGCTATTTCCCTTTGTTACATGCTTTCACCACTCACTGAATGGACACCACCTTCCTAGAGGGACAGTGAGACTCCCTCTGGCTGATTCCCCAACCTTGGGAAGCTGGTACCACAATCTTTGGGTGCCCTCTGGAGAGTTGGCAAGCCCTCCAATTTGGGCCCATTTGGGTTCCCTGGCCTCCCTTTTGCTTCTGGTAATGTGCCAAGTGGGGAGGACTGAGTGGTCAAGGCACACCAGGTCTTAAACTCAAAAAAGGTTTATTTGAACTTTATACGTATTAGGCACATATTAGGCACAAAACTTAAACACATACACATCAACACAACCTGGGCACAGAAAATAAAAAGGATTTAAAATGCCATTCCCCTGTCACCTACACACACCCTCTCTATCTCTGGAGGCTGTGGGCCTCAGAATGGGATTTACTTCCCCCCTCCTGTTGTTGTGGAGAAACCCCAGCCCTCCTTGGGACTGGTCACTTGTACTGTTACCCTCCTGGCTGTCCACCACAGTTTATAGTGGCCTGGATGTCGTGGAGTCTGAGGTAACAGGACCCCCACCCGTACGCTCCCTGGAAGCTGCCATCCAAGCTGAGTCGAAGGCCAGATCAGGCTGAGTCTGAACTCTCCCCTCAAGAGCCAAAGCCTTTATCTCCCTGACTCTGCCCCTGGGGTATGTCCATATTTTCCCGCTCTTTTCCCTAAAGCTTCTGGGAACTGTAGGCAGGGAGGTATGGCAGCTCCATTGTTCCCTATGGAGTACCTCCCCCCTCCTAAGGACTACCAAGCTGGCATCCATTTTAAAATACACTGCTGCCTCTGCTTGGCAGCCATTTCGTTACATCTAGGAACAGCCTTGGAGGTGGCTGAAGCAGTTGCCCTCTGGCAACATGGCAAGATCAGTAGCTATGCTGCCTGCCATAGCAGCCTATTTGCTTTCATTATACTTTGCTTCTACATTTCTAAATTAAACAGATGTTACAAAGACACTGTAAGTCTCCAGGGCTCTAGTGGCCCAAGGAATCTAAACACTTCATTGCTGCCTTGGGACTTTTCATCCTTCAAGGAAGTAGGGAGCCCAGAAGAATACAAATAATTTCATTTTTTAAAACTGACCAAGATTAATATAGTCCAGCTCTGAACAATAAAATGATCCAGTCTGAACAAAGCAGCCTTGACTATCAAAGGAGGGAAGTGAATGCTCTTTTTGCATTTGTTCTATGGTTATTCTCATGCATTCAACTGTAGCCTCTTATTATATCAGCATCTGCTCTCCTGAAGTGCAGAAAGAATTAATCCTGTGGCTGGCATACATGCCACCGACAAAGCATTTGTTTTCACTGTATAAACTATTTTGTTTCAAAGTTTTGGCTCCATCTCTGACAGCCTCCAGGTCTGGAAGCCATTTATGTAACAACAATCATGGGCATTCAGCAAACACACCTCAAGCTTTGCTTGGTTTGTTTGTTTTTTCTTGCCCAAGAAGCTTGCAGTAAAATGTCCCTGGGGCATTATAAAGAGGCTATCAAGGCAGCATTAACTGCTCCTTAAGAAGGGCCCTTTCAAAAAAATTAATTGATTAACATCTGCCTTTTAACCAATTAATCACTAATCAGCTGTACTCAGCAAAAATTTCATGTTATTGTTATAGGTTATATGTGCCAGGGCTTCCAGAGCCATACCTCCCTACACAGAAGGCATCATAGCAGAATTTTTCTGGGAATTACTCTGGTCCCTCAGTCAGACCCTCCTAGCTACTTGTAGGGTTTCCAACCCC
>NW_015176455.1:1131802-1150226 GCF_001447785.1 Gekko japonicus | reverse complement strand
CTTTTCCACCTGCGCGGCGATCTTCGTCTTTTTTAAAACGTTCTTTTAAGAGCACTATGGCGCTATAACACAACACCAAAACAGCACAATAGCAACCCCATTGGAATACCTGGACTCCACTGAGATACATGAGATTGGGGGATTTAAAAATAGGAAGTGGAAGCTCAGGAACGCACAGTTTGAGAGCATTTTTTTTAACACTAACTCCTTCCCGGCTTGCAAACAGCATCCTCCTTTTGATGGTCAGCATTTTGGGATGTCATGCCTCCAGGGAGGACCTGGGGATCCCCTGTACTTTCAGCCAGTGTTCCCTCTAAGCTGAGTTAGTGTAAACTGGCTCAAAGATTTTTAGCCTCCAGCTCACACGTTTTTGTCTTAGCTCAGGAAGAATGACTCCAGAGCAAAATAATTTATGCATTAGCCAAATAACTTGCTCACAATTCTAATGCCAGTAGCTTACAAAATGGATTTTTTGCTCACAGGACTCCACAGCTTAGAGGGAGCATTGCAGAGTTACAGCTTATCTCCTGCCTACAGATGTCAGTTCCAAGGCATATAGTGAATGCTGTGGAAGGAGGACTCCATGGCATTGTACTCCATTGAAATCACTGTTCTCCCCAGATGTAGTGATCTCATGTATCTCAGTGGTTCAGGCATTCCAATGGGGTCACTATTGTGCTGTTTTGGTTTTGTGTTATAGCGCTATAGCACTCTTTTAAAAAGTTTTTAAAAGACAGAGATCGCCCGCACGGGCAAAAAAGGGCAGGAAAACCTCGTTGTCAGAGGAAGCACTACAGGGGCATTTTACACAGCACCCTGTAGCACTTCAGGAACGGTGTAGAAAATTGAAGACCTCTTGGAAGCAGTTTGCAGGTAAAATGGCTCAGGAACGCTTCCCTAACGGGACAGGAGCGTTTGTGTCTGAAAGGGTCAATATATTCCATTAGGGAACCATTACTTAAAACAGTTCTGTCTGAAATGTCAGTACAAAAACCGTTAGTGAACAGTTTCTGAAACGGAACATATCAGCTGTCTGAAATTCCCCATTGTGTGCTATTGCCTCTCCTCCCATATTTCCCAGGACCTCTAGGAAGAAGTGAGAAGACTGTTATAGGATGCACCAGGATCCACCTCTCCCACTTCTGTCTCCTGTCCCTACCCAGCTTTCCCTGTTAACATCACAGTGAGCAAGTCACACCCAAGGAGTTGTACGGACTACTCCCATAAGAACGGTCCGTTCCCATAGCCTAGCTACTGCTGACAGCTCCAGCTTTCCGCAGCAGGGAAGGATGGCATGTTGAGAAAGATGAAGAGAAGTGCTAAGGGCCCAAAGGAGCAGTGTGTATGTTTAAGGAGTTGTGCCGCATTTAACCAAAACTCAGAATGTGACCCTTTTTGAACAGGATAATATGATTTTAAAGGCCCCAAAATTTAGTATATGACCCTCCTCCTGGGATCCTCAGAAGCTACAATTTACCCAGCTGTGCTGTTACCCAATTCCCTTTCCTGACTCCTAATATTCCAGTTGGTTACAGCTGTGTAGGTCTAATAATAAAAGCCAAAAATGTCAAGAACACAATTCATGTACTACCATTTATTAAGATCATCCCAGTGTGTGACCTCTGACATTCACCAGAACTCTTCATCAGATCAGATATCACAATATAAAAAAGAGGACAAATGCAGATCTTTCAGGCCTTGATTTTAAGATATACCATGCCAGTACATGGTAGATCTTCTGGCAAGCAAAGAACAACCATGTTTCAAATTAATGCAAATTATGTTTCAAATTAATGCAGGCCAGGTGCCATAATAGCAAGAGGTAATAAATCAGTTAAACTCCATAGCAACAAATCCATCCAGTGTTCCTAATTTCCTAGTGAGAACCCAAGTCTTTTTTTTTGGGGGGGGAAGGGGAAGAGAGAATAGAAATTGCTTGTAAGTAATTGTATTAACATAGGAGATACATTTATGATGCTGCAAGGCATATATAGACATTTGAAGCCGAATTAGGCAGTCATTATTGCCTTGCGAATTTTCATATTCACACTCTCTTGCTAATTCCATTAGCCTCCAGATGACACATACCTCTCTTGATTGGCTGTATTCAGCTATCAGACAAGCAGACAAGTAGTTTGTAAACATGTCAGTCCAAAAGTAAAAGCCTAAAAAGCCAAGAACGCAATCCTCATAATACCTTTTATTAGGTCTGACCCAATGGAACATAACAGTGTGAAAAACAACGGTGTACGATATTCAGTCCTGCAATTCTCTGCTGAAGTTGCCTGCCTGCCTGCCCAACAGAGCTGCTGAATGACTGGATGGCAAGAGAAAGACTTGGATAATTGTGAATCCATGGATATCTCACAGCTCACAGGAATCCTCTGCACGTGACTGGGGAGAATCATGCTCTGAGTCTCCAGCCTTTTCATTTATGACTACAAAGGAAAATAAGAAGGCAATATTCTAAACAATTGCTCAGTATAAAATAAACCAGTGTTGGAAGGAAATAGGAAGCCTGACAGGAACCACCCTGTGCCCTTCAGGGGAGGGCGGTCTAAAAATGGACACTGGTCATACTATAAGTGATATGAGATTTTTTTTTTGTCATTTATAAATATCAAACCTTTCATTGAATGTATCGTTATTTTAAAATGTAATTTTATCAAACAGATCGAATGAATAACTTTGAACATATTAAGTGATTTGTGACACACTGGAAAAGACAATAAGGCTGGGAAAAGCTTAAAGGAATAGGAAAAGAGGAAGATACAACACGAGATGGAGTGACTCAATGAAGCAAGCCATGGCCTTCAGTTTGCAAAACCTGAGCAAGACTGAACAATAGGCTGCTTAGGATCTACTATCCCAAGCTGCCACGCCATGAGCATCCCTATATATTCAAATTGAACCAACCAAGCAGGGGCAGCTGACCCATTCGAGCAAAAGAGGCAGTGCCCCACCAAGCTTAGCTCCTTGCTACTTGCATTCTAAAAGTAAAGCAAAACAAAAGCATTTCTGAATTTAGGTGTACAAAAAGAGAATTTGAGGTGTGGACTGCTAAAAGCATCGAGAAAAATAATATGTATTTCATTAAATATATCCAGAGCAGGAAAGTAGCCAGAGAAGCAGTTTAGTGTTTGGACAATCAAAGAATAAAAGGATTGCTAAAGGAAGATGGGGATATGGAAGTGAAAAAGAGAATTTGAGGTGTGGACTGCTAAAAGCATCAAGAAAAATAATATATATTTCATTAAATATATCCAGAGCAGGAAAGTAGCCAGAGAAGCAGTTTAGTGTTTGGACAATCAAAGAATAAAAGGATTGCTAAAGGAAGATGGGGCTATGGAAGTGAAACTCAAAGAATTATTTGCATCTGTGCTCACTGTGAGAGGATGTACCTAGGCCAGAGTCACAGTTTTCAGGAAAGGAGTTTGAAAAACTGAGTCAAACTGGGGTGATGAGAGATGATGGTGCTGCCTGTAGCCTAAGACATGATTTGCGGTACATTTAAAGATGGGCATGAACTGGAAAAATGCTGTTTGTTTCAGTTCATGATTTAACTCACTGCACCATCAGGACAGAACTTTATAGCCAACTGACACTGTTTCAAGCTGTACCCATTGTTTTAATTGTTAAATTTTGTGTGTGTTTTAAATTGAAATTGTTTTTATTATAATGATGTTACCCACCCTGAGCCCGCTCACAGGATGGGCAGGATATAAATGCAAATAATAAATAAGTTTTTAAAAATTATTCGTGGCGTGCCCAGTTTGTGAGCCACGAACCATCACAAATTTTAGGCACCAAAGGAACTGGTTCAGTTTGTGAGGTTTGTGATGTGGGAGAACCCCCTCCCAGGTGTTAGAGACAACAAACTCACAGGGGATCTCTGGCTAACTCTCCTATACCTGCCCTCCACGTTTGGTGAGGATTGGACTTCAGGGGTCTGGGTACAGCCCCAAAGAAAGTGCCATCAGGAAACTGCTTTCTGGAGAAATTACAGGCACAAGTTCAGGAGGTTCAGGAGTGTATAGGAAGGACCCTATGCAAGCTAGAGACATCAGACTTGCGGGGGACCTCCCCCTGATGCTCCTCTACATGTTCTTCAAGTATACATACTCTTCAAGAAATATTTGAGATATTGTAGGGAGGGCCAAAATGAGATCTGCTCATACACCTGCTAAACAGATAGTAAAGGTAAAGGTAAAGGATCCCTTGCTCGAAAGCCAGTCGAATCTGACTCTAGGGTTGCGGTGCTCATCTTCGTTTCAAAGCCAAAGAGCCAGCGCTGTCCGAAGACTTTTCCGTGGTCATGTGGCCGGCATGACTAAACACCGAGGCACACGGAATGCTGTTACCTTCCCACCGAAGTGGTACCTATTTATCTACTTGCAATTTCTTGCTTTCAGCTAGGTTGGCAGGAGCTGGAACTAGAGATGGGAGCTCACTCCATCATGCGGCACCCGGGTCTCGAACTGCTGAACTACTGACCTTCCACAGCCTGCAGTTCAGCATCTTAACCACTTGAGCCACTGCAGCTCCTAAACAGACAGTAGGTCATTTTAAATGCTCTGGATGTCAGTCTGTCCTCTCTCTATGAAAATTAAGGAGTTTACTAGGAATGGGAGGACTTTTCATTTTAAGACCTTCAGCAATTGTGTTATGTGTCACATTCTGTATGTAGTCTCCTGTTCCTGTGACTATTTGTATGTTGGTAGTACAACCCATTCTGTGGAAGCCTGCATCCTTGAACATCGCTCAAGGATTAAAAATGGGGTGTGGGAGGCACTCATGGTTCCCAACTGTATGAACACTGGTCATACTATAAGTGATACGAGATTTTTTTTTGTCATTTATAAATATCAAGCCAACCCTGGGGTGACTGAAGATATCCAGAGGGTCTTACTGCAACAAGAGACCTTCTGGATATACATTTTGAATACGATATCCCCATTTGGACTCAACTCATATAATTACTATTCATGTTTCTTATAATATATTTGGCAGGTCAGAATGTTTTCCTTTAAGAGATTTATAAATATAACAGGTACAGATAATCAATTTGATGCTGGAATGTAGGCAATCTGTGAAGCATCTATTAATTCAGTGATCTTTGGACAATTGTATGGAGACTTGCTTTTGGTATGCTATGAATATCTTTTCACTGTGGTTTGGTGAGTGTTCTAAACGCTAATTCCGTGTTATTTAGACTATGTTAAACATAGCATTGCCTTTTAAATAGACTATGTCTTCTACTATGATGGTTATGTGTTTTATTCCATAGTGTTATATAATTTTCCATCTATGAGGAAGCCCCTGTGAAACAGATAAATTTATGCTGGCAAATTCCGTTAGATGCATTGTTGCACTTTTCAACTTGGAAATATGTAGACGTCATGTATTTTTAAAATTATCTGCAAATTTTAATTAGAAGAAGAGGCAACATTAACATAAAAAGCTTTAGTAAAAGTCATCTTACAGAAGTAAAGCCAAACACATAGACAATTTGAGCTACTCATATGCATCATCAGGTACACTGCTTAGAAAACAAGAGCTAAGGGCACAATTTATATAATTCTTTGCAAAACATCTCATCTGCCATAAAAAGGGGAAACTTCCAATAGATTAAATTGGATAAATAATGCGTGAATATTCAAATGCAGCAATCTAAACTGACGGCAAGCACATTTTAGGATGTGGGCTTCAATCTTAGTTGCAGTCAAAATCCCATGAGTCTATAGGCTTGGTGATTTTTTTAAAAACCTGTATTTATTTATTTAAAACATTGTATACCTACATTCCTAGCACAATGCTCTTGAGGCAGCTCCCATTAAAACAGCAAGTTAAAACAAATAGATACACACATACAAAAGTCCCACTCTAAAACACAGCAGGGAAAATTCCTTACAAACTGTTTTTCAAACAGCCGAAACAAATCAGTAGGGACGTGATACGTATGAAGCACGAAGCACTTTAAAGAAATACTCTAACATTTATGATTAATGGCAATGAGAATAAGGACAGACAAGATACATTCATGAAGCACTTTATTGGACACACAGCACAGCTGTGATTACTGAAGTCCTCTGGAATCTTCTGCACTTGGATCGTATTGTACTGAATTTTGTTTTGTAGGTCTCTGGAGTGGTTTCCATTCGAACAAGCTGTAAAAATACCATTGTACTGAATATATTTATTGCTTCTATTACTAATGAATATGTGAATTTGGATATTATGCTGATTGTTTAGATATTTCTGGGACTTTACATCAAATACTATTCGTAATACAATCACAGGGTTTTGTTCTCTTTTGGAAATGTATCCATTCATGACCTGCCACAAACAGCTTGAAAGTTTGTGGAAAGTTCAGGCTGGTTGATCAGCCATGAGCTTCAGTTCACAAACTGGTCAAAATTAATCATGAAATTTAGTTCATGAGCCAGTTCATACCCATCCCTATCTACACTGCAACAGAGGTTTTATTTTGTTTCAGTGTAAAAATCTTATTAATTCATTAGGATCCATGCCTTGGACCTGTGTTTTTGTGCCATTGCTGCATCATAAAGTATTGGATCTGTGTTTTTTATGGTTCAGTCTGTGGTCCTGACTTTGTCATGTAATTCGATACTGGATTTGGGCAAGTTCTGTTTTTTTAAAAAAAAAATCTAGAAGATCCATGGGGATCCATGTAGATCTGGCTTTTATGTTTTTCCAGATTTTTTAAATGACTCATTTCTGTGGTTGCAATATTGCTGGGGGGAAGTGTACGTCCCTTGCAGTGCATTCCTATGCAGAGTTGCTCCAGTCTAAATCAACTGAAATTAATGGGCTTAGACTGGAGTAATTCTGCATAGGATTGCACTGTCAGAAAGAGTTCCCCCTGCTTTGAACTGTTTTTGACTTGTCACACTGTTGGAGTGGAAGTCAATCCTATGTGCCTATTTTCTTGGAAGTAAACTGAGTCCAGTAGGTATTGTTCTCTAGTAATCATGCATGGAATTGATGTCTGCGGCTTTTTATTAACAAAGCTAATTATGATCATGTGTATAAAAAAAATTAAGTACAAAATTGAGAGAGAAGCCTAACTGGGTGATATTACTAAGTGGTTGGAGGGCAGGTTGTGGATAGAAATAATCAAGTATGACAGCACACAAACTTACTGAACCAAGGTAAGAGACTCTTAAATTCATTCACATGTTATTTGTTAAGAAACTGATTACTGTGCTTTTGAGTGTTCTTAATATGCAAGGTACAAGGATGGGGGGGGGGGAATCAGAGTTAATTTACTATGGCTCTGCCCTACCAACCCCAATGGGCACCAGCCACCATTGCAACCAACATTGCAGATTTCCAGCTTTGCATGGTATCATATATGTTAATTGCTCCACACTGCCTGTTTCCCCCCACTCTCTCCACTCTTTAAGAGAATGGTGATTGGTTGCTTTGTGGCATGACAGAAAGTTTGGAATAGAGATAGTTAAGACAGTGCAAATTATCAGTGCTAAACAGTTCATGTTTTAATGTTCCTGGCTGTCTAGCAAATAAGTAAACTTCAAAAATAAAACATATTAATTTTGTTTAATGTTAATGTCATTGAAAGCATGAAAAGTGCCATTGTAAAAAAAGGTACCTGATGTAGTTTAGTTTTGTATTTCTTTGTAGTAAGTTAATTTTTTATTTATTTATTTATCCTTAGATTTGTATCCCGCCCTACCCCAAAGGCTCAGGGCGGCAGTTAAATATTCACTTACGCATTAGTTGATTGTATTATTGTTGCTGTTGTTTATGTATGTACCTTTTTAACCAAACTGTTATGAATGTAAGCCCCCCCCCCCCGCAATTTAATATTCCTTCTTGGGCACAAAATTAGCTGGATATGGCTCTGACTGCATATACAGTTATTTCAAGATATCGTTTGTTTGTTTTTTTTGCAGTGCTCTATCCATACACACGTGTACGTTAATAATTGTAGAGGGAGAAAAAAATGAACTGAAAGTTGTGGCAGAACACACATGCACAGTATTCTATACAGTGTTTAAAAATTTTAAAAATGAAACACTTTTGGATTTAGTGCATCTGTTGAATAAGACCAGGTAGTTCAGAACCCCATAATCTGGGGTGAAATTCAGATGCGTTTCAGAGAACTCAGGAATTCTGGCATCAGAGAGTAGGTCTATCAACTGATATTAGCGAAACTGCTGAGATGGATAAACTAACTTTAATTCTGAGAGGACAAGAGGAAGGAATATTTCAAAATACATGGTCAAGATTTTATAGTTTACAGTAAATGAACAATATTGACATATAATCATACTAGAAGAAACCACAGAATATATCTTTAAATATAATGCAAAACACTTGTACAAATATGTATGGTGATAGAAATGGTTAATATACAAATAGACAAAGTAGGAGGGATCAAAATAGATATAACAAAGATGTATACGGAAACCCTGAATTTGTATGTATTTATGTTTGGTTTTTGTTTGTTTGATATATAAAAAAACCTGATATTAGTGAAACTGGACCTTGCATGATCCAAGGCAGTATATCACTGGATGCTAGATGGAGAGTAAAAACTAATACAGGGATGCTGCCCCCTTCCTACCTTGCTTGGCACTTCCTGGGAGCATTTTGCTGGTCACTGTTGACAACAGAATGCAGGACTAGTTCCAGCAGGAACCTTCTTATGTCCTTACATAAAGCAGAGGAAAAGGTGGAGCTTTTTTTTAATGTGAATCAAAATAACTATGCCAAGCGGAGGTTTATCCCTTCCAACAACTTGGCTTATGTTTCACAGAAAGTCTATAATTATCCTACTGATGAAGAAAATGAGAATAGGGGAAAGGGCCTTCCTCGGTTTTGTTTTTAAAGGTAAAAAGATTTTGCTTCGACAATATATAATTTTCATATCATCTACATCAGCAGTAAAAGTGCAAAATGAATCCAAAAGGCTATTTAAATTTTTTTTACGTACTTTGTCTTTCAGCTGGCAAGGGGGCTATAATTATTTCTTTCAGTTACTATTTGTAGCGGAACAATGAGTCTGTTGTCCTTCAATACCTCAGGGAAAGTGGGGCATGTTTTCTCATTCTGTCCCTCCCACTCTCCCACCCCAGGGAACTAAGACTTCAGTGTTGCCATTCCTCAAACAGTTGCAAGGAAATAAGTTCAATTCCCCCCACCTCCAATACTATAAGGCAGTGGTTTTCAAACTTTTACCTTTCAGGAAACATTTCCAGATCAGTCAGTCTACCTTGGAACCCTTTCATGTTTTTGATTAAACCCCAGCATGTTGCAAAGAATTCTGAGGTATCCTCTGCTTTGGGTTGCCAGTCAGTACCTGATACCCAGCAGGAGATTTGGGCTGGGGAGAGACCGGGGAGCAGCAGAGATTGGGAACCAGCAATACAGCAATGCCCTAATGTTGCTTCCAGGGTGAACCCAGAAGTGACATCACATCAGCACAACACTCAGATTCACTGGAAACTGTGATTTTACCATTGCTTCCAGTGAACACTAGGCTGCTGTGCCAATGTGATGATGTCACTTCTGGTTCACCCTAGAAGTTTCACCAGGGCATTGGCATAATTTATCAGCCCCCTGTGGATGAGAGGACTTAAGTTTCTGCTCCCCAACATAGGAGAAGGTGTGTGCTAGTAACTGGGGATTCCCTACTGAGAGGGGTAGAGGCTAAAGTCGATGCCGATCAGACTTGATTTATTTTATTTTTTTATTATTATGATTTTCACATTTATACCCCGCCCTCCCCGATGGGCTCAGGGCGGCTCAAGAGGTATTCTGTCTACCAAGTGCACACATCCAGGATGTGCCAGAAAAGGTAGGCTGACTCATCGAGCCCCCAGATTATTATCCTTTCTTGCTCATCCATGTGGGAACAAAAGATACCGCCCGGCACAGCCCAGAACATATTAAAAGAGGCTCTGTGGCTATGGGTCAAAAGGTGAAGGAATTGCGACCACAGGTTGTGTTTTTGTCAGTTCTTCCTGTTGAAGGCTGTGATTCAGGAAGGGAAAGAAGAATACTGCAGATCCATGACTGGCTACGTAGATGGTGTGATCAGGAAAGGTTTGGGGGTTTGGACCATGGCTTACACTTTCAAGATGAAGCTCTTATATGGTTTGCACCTCAAGAGGGTAGGAAAAAATGTGTGTGGTAAGAGCCTTGCAAACCTGATAAAGAGGGCTATAAACTAAATCCTACGGGGGAACAAGACAAAAATCTAAAGCCTAGTATTGGAGTTAAGAACTCTAAAGATTTGCAGGAAGTGGCAGATATGCTAGGAAACATTAACTCACAGGTAAGTACAGAAACAAAACCTCAGGGCACGTAAACTATGTATTCCAATGTCTCTACACTAATGCTCAGAGTATGGGAAACAAACAGGAGGAACTTGAAGTCTGAATACAGGAAGGGGACTGTGACCTAATAGGCATTATGGGAACTTGATGGAATCACACACACAACTGGAATATTAGGACTGAGGGGTACAACTTGTTTAAAAGGGATAGACAAATAAGGAAAGAGGGAGGAGTAGCATTGCATGTAAAGGAAGTATATACTTGTGAGGAAATACTTGAATCTGAGCTTGGAAGTTCAGTTGAGAGTCTCTGATTAAAAATAAAAGGAGTAGGAAATAATAGTGATATTATGGTGGGGATCTGCTATAGACTACCAAACCAGGCAGAGGACTTGGATGAGACACTCCTAGAACAGATTACAAAGTTCTCAAAGGGACGGGACACAGTGGTCATAGGAGATCTGGATATCTGTAGGAAGTACAACTCTGCTAAAAATGAAAGGTCAAATAAATTCCTGACTTTTTTTGCTGGCAACTTCATTTCCCAGAAAGTGTAGAGGAAAACAAGGGGATCTGCTATCTTAGACATGATTCTCACCAACAAGGAAGAACTGGTTGATGAGGTGAAAGAAGTGGGTACCCTGGAGAATTGTCACTATGTAATTTTGGAATTTACAGTCTTGGGGAAGGGGAAAGCTGTATGTAATCAGACATATAGGTTGGACTTCAGGAAAGCAAATTTTGACAAATGTAAAGTTATGCTGGGTAGAATCACATGGTCAGAAATACTAAAGGAGAAGTGAGTTCAAGAGGAATGGGAGTTTCTTAAAAGCAAAATATTGAAGGCACAATCATGAATGATTCCTATGAGAAGGAAAAATGGAAGGAGCCTAAAGAAGTCAAGGTGGCTCCACAAACAGCTTTCTAAAGATTTGAGAAATAAAAAAGACTCATTTAGAAAATGGAAGGAGGGCCTTATAACCAAGGATGAATATAAACAAATAACCAGTATTTGGAGGGAGAGTGTTAGAAAAGCTAAAGCTCAGTATGAGCTTTGGTGCAGTGTTTAAGAGTGTGCACTCTAATCTGGGAGAACCAGGTTTGATTCCCCACTCCTCCAGATGCAGCTGCTGGTGTGACCTTGGGTCAGTGACAAGTTCTTTCAGAGTTGTTCTCTCAAGAGCAGTTCTCAAGAGAGCTCTCTCAGCCCCACCTACCACACAGGGTGTCTGTTGTGGGAATAGGAAGGGAAAGGGATTGTGCTCTGAGACTCCTTCGGGTAGTGAAGGGCAGGATATAAATACAATCTCCTCCTCCTCCTTCTGCTAGCAAGAGATTCTAAAAACAAAAAAAAAGTTCTTTGGTTATGTTCAAATTAAGAACACGAGCAAGGGCATGGTAGGTCTATTCTGGGGACAGGAAAGTGAAATTGTAATAGGTGATGAAGACAGGGCAGAACTGCTCAATTCTTACTTTCCCTCAGTCTTTTCATCTGAGGGAAATGGTGCTCAACATGGCAAGAACAGAACAGGTGAGGTGAAAGAAGACTGGAGGTGGGGAAATGTTGTTCCCCATCTCCGAGACACACCTAGAGCATTGTGTTCAGCTTTGGACTCCACAATTTAAGAAGGATATAGACAAGCTGGAATGTGTCCAGAGGAGGGCAACGAAGACAATGAGGGGTCTGGAGACCAAGTCCTATGAAGAAAGGTTGAAGGAGTTGGGTATGTTTAGCCTGGAGAGGAGATGACTGAGAGGTGATATGATAACCATCTTTAAGTACTTGAAGGGCTGTCATATAGAGGATGGTGTGGAGTTGTTTTCTGTTGCCCCAAAAGGTCAAACCAAAACCAATGGGGTGAAATTAAATCAAAAGAGTTTTCAGCTGAACATTAGGAGGAACTTCCTGACTGTGTGGTTCCTCAGTGGAACAGGCTTCCTTGGGAGGTTTTTAAGCAGAGGCTAGATGGCCATCTGACAGCAATGCTGATTCTGTGAATTTAGGCAGATTATGAGAAGGAGGGCAGGCACGGTTGCATCAGTGCTTAGTTCTTGTGGCCCTTTTTTACATGCCAAGGAAAACGCCAATCACCATTTTGGGGTCAGTATGCAATTTTCTCCAGGCCAGTTTGGCCAGGGATCCTGGAGGGCTATTTTTTTTGTATGGCCAACACCATACTGACTGCAAAGTCACCCCTGAATGACCATAAAATGGCCATAAATCTATGCAGACAGTACCATAAAACTGAGAGATCAAAGGAAGTGAAACCTGCATGCAGTCTGGACACTGCCATAAAATCTGACAATAAATTAAAGTGAAAGGGGGATGCAATGTAGGGGGGAATTTCTGTTCCAACGTGGGTTTGGTAAAACTGTGGAGTAAATGCTAGATGCAGGTAGGGCCACTGTGTGCCTTCTGCAGCTTCTGTCTGGAAACTGTTGCTGGATCCAGTTAAATTCTGAATGTGCCAGCATGACAAATACTGCCAACTGATTAATGCCACCAGCTACGCAGATACAAAAGTAGCACATACATGTGAAATGCAGGACATACATTTGAAATGGGACATGCATAATTCTGGCAATCCAGTGAAGTTTCAGCATGCACCATCTACCCAGTCTCCTTCATAGTGACCATTATCAGCCACACAAATGCAAAGCTACTGAAAATACTGTTCACATTGAATTATAAAAAAATTATCTTTATAAATGTATGGGGTGAGGATATGTCCATGTGAACACATGAGCACACTAAGCTCCCTACCCTGACAACACCGACAAAACAAAACCTTTGAATCAATTCTTGTTTATAGCACATCTGCATTGGTGCAAAGTGTGAAATGAGAATGTGCCTCTGAGAGTGTCTCAACCCTGAAACAGGATGATCTATTGTTCTAATTTAACTTTTCAGTGGCAGTGAGTCACATGTCCTGGGATTTTATTCTGCACCACGTTTAAAAACTTGGTTTAAAAGGTGGGGAGGGATGTAGAGCCTTTGCTACAAGAAAAGGTGCTCACTGCAAAACAGCGGGCCGATTTCCTTCCATTTAACATCGGCATGATGGAGTCATTGCTAATTGCAAAAACAATTTATAAAGCCATTAAAACAACATGACAGCTGGATTTACCACATCCCAAATCTGGATTTACCACATCCCAAATGACAGCTGGATTTACCACATCCCAAATGATGATGAGTTTACTCTTCAAGGAAAATACTTGTTATAACATGAGCCATCCCAGAACAGAGCTAAGGAAGGGTTTTTTCCTCCTTCTATTGAAAAACGCCCTTAAGGCCAAGTTTGGATGGATAAGAGCTATTATGGTATGTTGACGAGTGTCTTTGGGTTATATCCAAAGGGCACCTCTGTTCGTAAAAGGATGGTGATATTCAGGGGTCTTTTCGTAGAAAAAGAGCTGCAGGAGTTCATTAGCATAAGGTATGCTAATGAGCTACTAGGCTATTAGCATAATAGTTCATTAGCATATGCCACACCCCCTGACATCACCAGAAGTGCTGTCAGAAGGGGAAGCAAGGGGGGGGAGGTATCTTCAAAAGCCTCCCCTTACCTTCCCCAGCCGGCCTGCAGGGGGGGGGAGTGAAGATAGAAGGGGGTTAAAGTTTAAACCCCTTCTCACTAAAGTTGGGCCGCAGAAGGAGGAAAGAGGGAAGGAAAGAGAGAGAGAGTAGAGAGAAGAAAAGAAGGAAGGAAAGAGGGAAAGAAAGAGAAGGAAAGAAGGAAGGAAAGAGGAGATAAAAAGAGAAAAGGAAAGAAGGAGGGAAAGACGGAAAGGAGAAAAAAGAGAAGAGAAGAAGGTGGAAAAGAAAGAAAGAGAGACGGGCAGAAGGAGGGAGAGAGCAAAACGTTTTTTTTTGAGGGAAAGAAAGAGAGAGAAAGAAAGGAAGGAAGGAAAGGAAAGAGAGAAAGAAAGAGAAAGAAAAGAAGGAGAGAAGGAAAGGAGGAGAAGAAAGAGAGCAAAGAGATGGGGGGAGGAAGGCTCTCCCACCCCCATCAAGCCCCCGCCACCCCCATGGATCCCTCACACGGGTCGCTCACTTACCGCAGCCCTCCAGCGCAGGCCCTGGAAAGCTGGCGACGGGCCTCCTCAGGCCTCCCCAGGGCTGCAGCGCTCCAGCGCGGGCACCGGCAGACCGACGGCAGGCCTCCTCAGGCCTCCCTGGGGCCACAGTGCTCCAGTGCGGTCCCAGGGAAGCCAGCAATGGGCCTCCTCAGGCCTTCCCGGGGCCACAGCAGTCCAGCACGGTCCCCGCGAGGCTGACGACAGGCCTCCTCGGGTCTCCCGGGGCCACAGCACTCCAGCACGGTCCCCGGGAGGCCGATGACAGGCCTCCTCAGGTCTCCCCAGGCCCGCAGCGCTCCAGCGCAGGCCCCGGAAGAACAACAATGGGCCTCCTCAGGCATCCCCGAGGCCGCAGTGCTCCAGCGCAGGCCCTGGGATGCCGACGATGGGCCTCCTCAGGCCTCCCTGGGGTCGCAGCGCTCCAGCGCCACCCCGGAAAACCAGCGACGAGCCGCAGCATGGGGAGCTGGGGGCGAGGCTTGCTGCCACCGCCATTTGTGCCAGCTCCTGGGCTGCCGGGGAGGTGCTCCAGCACGCTCCGGCCCCAAAAGACCCCATATTTATCAATTCCTCCTTCCCTCCACAAAGTTCAAACCTCCATGACAGACAGCCATTCAGGTATTTATTGTTTTATTTATTATGATTATTTATTATTTGTATTTATATCCCACCATCCTGCAAACAGGCTCAGGGCGGGTAACATCATTTATAATAAATACTATCAAAATTTAAAACACAGAGCAATATAAAACATTAACATTGGTAATTATGACTAATAAATTCAGCTGGCTATAGAGGGTTCTGGCCCATTGCTATGGATGGAATAATAGTCAGCTATCAGTGGGTAGAGAGCCAGTTTGGTGTAGTGGTTAAGTGCGCAGACTCTAATCTGGGAGAACCGGGTTTGATTCCCCACTCCTCCACTTGCACCTGCTGAGGTGACCTTGGGTCAGTCACAAGCTCTGGCACAGCTGTCCTTGAAAAATAGCAGTTTGTGTCAGAGTCCTCTCAGCCCCGCCCATCTCACAGGGTGTCTGTTGTGGGGAGGGGAAGGGAAAGGAGTTTGTAAGCCGCTCTGAGACTCCAAGTGAAGGGCGGGGTATAAATCCAATCTCCTCCTCCTCCTCCTCCTCCTCCTCCTCCTCCTAGATGACAGCAACCTCAGGGAGACCATGTATGGGCACCCACAGCCTAAGCTAAAGCCTGGTGGAACAGCTTCGTCTTGTAGTCCCTGTGGAACAGAAGAAGATCCCGCAGAGCCCTGATCTCAGTAGGGAGCTTGTTCTACGAGGCTGGGGCCAGGGCAGAAAAAGCTCTGGCCCTGGCTGAGGCAAGACGGACGTCCTTCGTGCCACGGACCACCAGGAGGTGTTGATCTTTAGAGCATAGCACTCTCTGGGGCATATATGGGAAGAGGCGGTCCCTTAGATGGTATGATGGTTGAGGTGGCAGACTAAGGCAAGAGAAACCCAGCTTCAGATCCCTGCTGATATGAAGCCTGCTGGGTGACCTTGGGTCAGTCACACCAGTCACTCTCTCTCAACCTGCCACACAGGCTTGCTGTAATGTGAGGATAAAATGGAGGAGAGGAGAATTATGTACGCTACCCTGGATTCCTCAGAAGAAGGGCATGAAATAAAAATTAAAAAGACAGATATCTTGTCCTTTGTAATTCTTTGGGTCCTTCAAACCCCAGATATCATCTTTGAGGAAGTTTAGGGAACTACAACAAGAAGGGGATAGTAAGAGGAATCCATTTGTTGGACATAGTAGAGCTTTCACTCCCTTGGATCTAACCTATTATGCCAAGTGTACTACATACATAGGGGTAGTTCACACATGCAAGTATAGCACTTGATTTCTCTAAGCACTTCTATTCCCCCCCTCCTGGTGGCATTGTTAAGTGTAACTGTAGTTGTAAATGACAGACCTGGAAGCACTGCCTGCTGGGAGACTTAGTCTGGCAACACAGGAAACAAGAAGTAGGAAAGGTCTAACCCAACAAGCTCTTGGTGACTCAGAGCTAGGGTTGCCACCCTCCAGATGGAGCCTAGAGATCTCCCGGAACTACAACTGATCTCCAGACATCAGGGACCACTTCTCCTGGTGAAAATGGCAGCTTGGGAGGGTGGACTCTATGGCATTACACCCTGCTAAGGACCCTCCTCTCCCCAAACCCCACTATCCCCAGGCTCTACCCCCCAAAACCTCCAGGAATGTCCCAAGTAGAGTTGGCAGCCCTACCCAGAACAAATAAATGAATTGACTCTGAGGTTGCCAGACCCCTGATCCAGCCAGAGGACCCCCCAATCTTCAGGGATCCACAGCCCCACCCCAAAAGAGGTCCATTGTGCATTGATGTGGTTGGCACGATGGCCTCACACAGAAGTGATGTCATCACGACAGGGATGTTGTGCATCAACACTCTAGCACTTTGGCCAGAAACTCTAGAACATTGACATGCGATGGACTGGAATGATAACATCACTTCCATGTTATGTCATCAAACTGACATCACATGCAGCGATGTCACCCTTCCCCCACAGACTTCTGGACGGCTCCCACCCACCCCATGCCGCCAGGACAATAGGGCCTGACAACCCTAATTGACTCATTGAAAAGTGCTGCATTTAAGGTGACATCAGGGGAAATTAGCATTCTGTCTGTATTGTTTTGATGTGTGATAGTTCATTCCCGGGGGCTCCCGGCCTCCCCGAACCGCAGCACTCTCGCACGGGCTCGGGACCCCGGGGGCTGGGCTCTCCCAGCCTCTCCAAGCCGCAGCGCTCTCGCGCGGGCTCGGGGACCCGGGGGCGGGGCTCTCCCGGTCTCCCCGAGCTGCAGCGTTGTGCAGGCTCGGAGATTCGGGGGCGGGGCTCTCCTGGACTCCCTGAGCCACAGCGCTTCTGCGCAGGCTCGGGGGACCCGGGGGCGGGGCTTGCCACCATGCGGACTGCCTGAGCAGCGCTCCGGCATGCTCCGGCCCCAAAAGAACCCTGTTGCAAGCAGAGATCTCTAAAGAAACAAAGCAGTGGCTTCACTTCTTTCGGCCAATGAAAATTCATGACTGTTCTTAAATAGCAGACTGGATAAGAAGATGGGTGAAAATGTCTTACATCTGTTTGCTTCACTGGGGGAAAATTTCAAACAGAAGTAATAAGCTACAACCCAAGTTCATGAATCAACAATTCCCAAGGTTCCATAATATCAGCAACCAGGTTTTCATTCCGGTCTCCCTGGGGCCGTACCAATGCATCATTCAGAAGATATTAAACAGGAAAATGAGTTTAACAGTGTGGCAAAAACAGTCTCTCTCCAAGCTTTTCCATTGTGTGTAGGTGAGGAATTTACCCAGCTAGCCAAGGTCCTAAGTTAGCAAACTGTAATGAGACCTTCACATCCAGCTGTATTCCTTCACTTAGCTGCTTTTCCTGCTGCCCCCTTTGGAGAAAGTAGGGATCAGCAGGTTTAGTCTTTCTAATAACTAAACCGTCCCTTCTAAATTAGTTCCAAAGACTAACTTATGAAACCCATTACAGCATGAAATGAATCCGTAGGAGACTACCCTTCCTTGGAACTCTTATATCTGAGAACCTTCTCTTAGTTCCCTAGTAAGCATAGGATTCTATGTGAGATTCAGAAAGACCTCCAAATGACTCAGCTTGAATGCAGGAATTGACTTTCATGCTCAGCAGTATTGCCCCACTCATGCAGATAAACAGCAGAAAAGACTCTTTGCATGCTTCTATAGCCCCTGCTGTTGCATACGATGCTAAGATTAAGGAGATATTTCTCATAAAATTTTAAGGTTCTGGAACGATAGCATAATGTGCTCCTGATGACCCACCTAGTTGGGTCACAAGACAGGCTGCACAGCCTTGCAGTAGTGCAATGGCTTTCTACCTTCTTGAAACATTTCTGCAAAACCTTGTCTGCAAGTTAACTCCTGTGCATTTGCAGAGAATCCAGTGACTTGTGCTGCAGTGCACATTGAGAGCATTTACCAGATCTGCTGAA
>NW_015176455.1:1118817-1131350 GCF_001447785.1 Gekko japonicus | reverse complement strand
GGGCTGGTCGGGGGGGGGGGGGGGGCTATAATTATATACCTATGTGCCATCAAGTCACAAGGGACTTTCGAAACAACTGAGAAGCAGAGGTGGGTTGCCATTGCTTTCCTCTACAGAGGCTTTCATGGTGGTCCCCCATCCAAGTACCAACCCTCTTAGCTTATGAGGTGACGATACCATGAGAAGCCACATACCATTCCACATACCCAAGTTTGTCATTATCAATGTTCTTATTGAAGAACTTCTGATCAGCTTCCTCAAGATACCCCATAACACAGATGGAAAGTAGGGTTCCCAAGTCCGAGCGGCGCTGGAGCGGGGGGCTCCAGCACCGCTCTGGGAGTGCGCGCACGCGCCGCAACCACATCACCCGGGAGTGACGTGACCACACAGGACAACCTGGCGGGGCCATGACCATCCGAGGGGAAACCATAGAGTTTTCCCTCAGATGACTGTTGCCCTGCCCCCACCGCGCCCGGCATGGTTGCGTCACTTCCAGGTGATGTGCATGTCCCGTGCTTTGGGGGTGGGGTTCCCCCCGGGGCCCGATCAGCCGGTGGCGGGGAACGGGCCTCTGGGGCGGGGGTTTCCCTGCCCCCTGGGGGGACTTGGCAAGCCTATTGGAAAGCCACTGCCTTTGCAGAACTTTCTGAATGATTCTCCCTTTGTGAAGAAAGCTGGCTGATGCCTCAGCAATCATGTGAGTAAGAGAGGCTGCAGCCAGCTTTGTTCTGAACCCCTTTGGTGTCCTGTGGCACCACCACAAAGAGTATTCCACAAGGGCAGATTGGTCCTTTGATTTACCAAGGAGCTGATGCCCCGGTATATTGCTGACAGCCAAGAGGAAGCTATGCTGAGCCCTGGCAGCACTGGCTGCTCAAACCCACAGGAAGAAGTGACAGAGGAGGCTGTGGCTGGCTTCATCATCACTGCAACCCAAATCCTGAGCCAAGAGGCCCCTTGTAAGACTGCCAGCACCATGGGGATTGCACAGCTCGGCTTACTCCCAGGCCATTTTCATGTCCCAATCTGCCCCTACTAATTCAGGCCCTTGCACAATATAAAGCTACACTGGCTTCTTAGGGTGCAGAGAGAGAGAGAGAGCAATCCACAGGGAAATTCAGTATCACTTGGCTGACATTTCCCTATCATCCCAATCCACCGTTCAGAGGAGGAGGTCATCATAGTGAGCAAGGAATGCAGCTCCGGCAAATACTGCTCCTTAAGCAAGATCCAGAAAAGCAGGTGAGGAGTTCTTAGTGCTTGGGGAGGTTTGTGACGGATATGCACTCTGACAGCACAGCTCTGAGGCAATCCATAGAGAACTGGCAAAATGCTCACTCAGCTATGACACAGCCAAGGAGGGCCAAGCACAACTCACAAGGGCAAAGCCTGGGATTCCCTCTGCTTTCTTTGGATCAATAGCTGCTCATGATGAGTAGCAAATGCATGTCTAACAAGACAGAGACTAGAGAGCCTCTCAGGCCTAGTCCTCACCGAAGCGGTAAACTGGAATCTGAGGTATGCTGCATCAGGCTGCATATGTGGTTTCACATGACTGAATGCTCCTCTATCCAAAATTAATGCCCTGCATATAGAAAACTAGATGTCAAGGAAATGGAGTTTCTCCCTGATCTGCTAGTTCTGCATGTGGAGAGATCTTTTTCCCCCATGGGGACATAAGGAAAGCCCTATTTCCTCTTTTCCCCAGTAGCCAGACAGATGCTCCCAGAAGATCTACGGGGAGGACATAGAGACCAAAGCTTTCCCTTGTTGTTCCTTGCAGCTACTATATTCAAAGATTGCCTCTGAAGATGGTGCAAAAGTTTTCCTCCCTATAAAAATCCTGTGCGCAGACCCAACCTGAATCAGTTTTGCACACACAGGGTATTAACAGTGCAGTGCTAAGACCACTTTCCTGGAGTAGGCTTGTGTAGAATGGCACCATGGAGTAGACCAACAGCATCCTGAGTAGCCCTGTTCAGAATTATACTTTATAAAGGATTAAAAACTCCCACCACCACCACCAATGGAGCAGCCTGCACAAGGGCCCAATTTGGATCAGGGCCGCATGCAGACTACACAAAGGGAAAAAACTTTGTTTTTTTTTAGTAGCCTGTACATAGGTCTGATCCGAATCAGCTCATGCACAGCCTACTCAAATGGAAGATAGCTTTTTATCCCTTTAAATAGCTTTTGGGTGGCTCTGATCTAAGCTGGTTCACATGGGAGTTGCACAAAGGGTTTTAAGCGTTTTGAATAGCCAGCAAGTGGGAGCCAATCCCTACTGGGAATCCTGTCTGTCCGAAGGGAAAGAATAGTGGTGGGGTCAGGGAACTTGCATAAATGCCTCTAATTACCCAAGATGCAACAGAGCTGCTGCTGTCTCACTCGCAGCCATGGCAGTGCCCCGCATGCTGCTTTTTCCACAGCACAGGAGAAAGTGGCACCAATTAGAAAGCACACACAAACTGCACAAAACAGTTCTATAGTTGCCATCTGACCTGTTGAGCAGCTCAAAAGCAGGTTTCTCAAAGTTCATTAAAAATTCTTTTTAGCACCTGGTCTTTTATCCAAAATCTCAGGCAAGATGGCAACAAGGGGCAGGGGCTGAGGGGTGTGAAGTCTGGTACCTCCATCGCCCTATCTGCATTTCACTTACAGGTGATATTTAAGAGGACACCTGGTTGAGCTTGGCATTCTCATGGATCCACCTGTTTTCATTCTGTCTGCTGCAGATTTCAGCTCCACAACTTATTTGTCACATGAAAAGTCTCTAGGTAGCCACCAGTACCCACAGCGGCCATAGTTAAGTAACCATGTGTTAAAATGGGGAAGTACCTTATGTGGTTGCTCACAGTGGCTTTTGTGTTTGCATTGAATTGCCAGTGAATTTTGCCTAAAGGAAAATTCAAGACCAATTTGTCAGGTTCTGCAGGGTCAAGATGTCTGTAAGAATTGCCAGAACTTAAAGACCAGTAAAGTTTCCCAGAAAAGTCATGTTTCTGATATGCCACCAAACTTTTCTGCCTTCAAGTCTCAGCTGACTTATGGTGACCCCGTAGGATTTTCAAGGCAAGAGATGTTCAGAGGTGGTTTGCCATTGCCTGCCTCTTCATCGTGACCCCGGTATTCCTTGGTAGTCTACCATCCAAATACTAGTCAGAGCTGACCTTGCTTAGCTTCTGAGGTCTGGCAAGAACAGGCTAGCCTGGGCGATCTAGGTCAGAGCAATTTGTTTCTAAGAATTGCCAGAATTTAAACAGCAAGAAAGTTTCCCAGGAAAGTCATGTGTTTCTGATATGCCACCCAAATTCTATGGATGAGAAAATTTTCCCTATTTCACTTCCATGGAGATCAATTTTTGTCAGTCATTAATATCTTCCACTTTTCACTGTTGACTATAGATTTATTTGTATCGTAAATGCATGTTCAGCCATTTACATGTAAAATGGAAGTAATTTATAATATTGATTTATTGCCAAAATAATGTTGAGAATACATACATTTATGGAAAGAATCACTGCAAGGAAACAGAGAATGACATGAAATGAAGCATCACGGGTTGAACGGGCACAAGTAAAATCAAAAGGGGCACTGTTTCATACAACAAGGATGAAAAATTTTAAATCATCCCTGAAGAGTTTCCCTAAAGGAAGTTTTGAAGTGAATATGGAAGGACTGATTTGTTTGAAATATCTGGGTGATACTGAGGGAAATCAGAAGACTTTTGCTGTCAAAAATTTCCCAGGCATGTGTTATGATTCTTTAGTTTTGAGTGGGTTCCAATAATCTTTTTTGTCCCGTTAAGGAGACTATAACAGCCTCCTAGAATTGGTCACCCTCCTGTCAATAAGCCCTTCTTTGGCCTTCCTTTGTTCGTGGCCTAATTTTGTTAGTCTTTAAGGTGCTACTGGACTCTTGCTCTTTTCTCATCTGAGTGAATAAGTGATTTCCTCATTTGAATGAATAAGCAATTTACCTTCCCACTGTAATTACCCTTTCTTCCTTGCCTTGAGAAGTCAACTGGGTCCCTGTGGGACACCACTTTTTATCTTTTGTCTTTAATAGCCCCAAATCACGTGAATACCCTCTTGGCTAGAGAGAATGTGAGAACAGAAGTTGCCCGACTTACTTTCATCTGCCTCTTTAACAGCCTTTGGTAATATTTGCACTTGAAATCCTGCTTTCAAGCAGCTTGTGAGCGTTCCCCTTCAGCTCACTCACCATATCTGCAGGAAATTAGCATGAAAGAATTTCTTTCTTCTTCCATTCTCTTCTTTTTTTTTTCCGATCAGCTCCTTTAGTGCTATGTAGGACTGAGCCAAAAGTACTTGTCTTATTTCATGTTCTGTACTCCGAGTGTCTGAAAACACTGTTTTCTCAGACCTTGTTGGAAACATGTTCACAGTGTTTTGATGCTCTTCTTCCCAATTCCATTTTCTTTCATCTCACAGTGCTCCACATCATTTACCCACTCTGGATACCCATTAGATGTTGCTGATGACATCGCAGAGCCATGTCATGACATCATAAATGTTCACCAACAAAAGGATAGGGGTCTTCACAAATCAGACCCAACAGCCACGTTTACAAATGAGACGGGAAATTGGGCTGAGAGGAAGGAGCAGCCAGCCAAACAACGAGGCACCAAACACCATTAAAACAAAGAGTACAGATTTTTGTCATGTTCCCTTTTATCCAGCAGTTCCTTTCAACCCTAGGTAGGATGATTCCTGGTGTTGTGGGACCCATGTGACTGAAGAGCCATATGGGTTAGGTGGCTGCCTGAAGGAGAAAAGATGGGGCATAATTATTACTTCCTCCTTGATCCACAAGCACAGCCATGATAATGGAAGTCAGCTCCTTTCCCCTCCTTGGTGCAGTCTCCCAGACCTCACAAGGTTATTAGACCACAAACCATCCAGAGTCCCAGGAATAAACTTTCCCAGAATGAGAAGAGACTGCCGGGAGGACAAGAATGCAGCAAAGATCCACACCCACCAGAATCTTCTGCTGATGGATCGGTGCACTTCCCTATGAATCCTCACCCAAAGTGTATGCTGAGGAAGTCAAAGGACTGCCATTGGCATGAGCCAAGATCACATTTAGTTCAAAACATTTTACCCTGTGGTAAAAACAAAACAAGAAAGCAGCTCACATTAAAATGAAAGATTAAACTAAAACACACATAAAACACAAAACCAATAATCCAGACACTCAAAAATAGCAAAGAGGCAAGAGAATCAATAAGTGAATAGCTAATTAGCCAGGAAACGTTTTTAGAAATCTATGCAAAAATCACCAGTTAACTTGAAAAGTCCACTGAAAAAGACTGATCTTCATGAGTTTTCTGAAAATCAAAAGGGATGCAGGGGGCATGACTCAATGGAAGAGCATCTGGTTTGCATGCCGAAGATTCCAGGTTAATCTCTGGCACATCCACCTGAAAGGAACAAATAGTAGCTAATATGAAAATCTCTGCTTGAGGCCTTGGACAACACTGCCCATTGATGAAAATGACCTGATTGAACATAAGGCAGCTTCATATGCTCATGGGACAATTGTATGCCTCACATGAACTTCCAGTAAACTACCATGAGTCCTAGTGTAGTATGCTATACTAGGGCCCCGTTCACACAGAGCATTTGCCCCGCTGATGGCACGGGAGTCCCCCGGAGTATCCGGGCGCAATCACACGGGAACATCTGGGAGGTGTAGCACTCCCGTGGCAAACCTGTGGCAAGCCGCCGAAACCGCGCATTAAAAAACTACCTCAACTAAGGTAGTGGCAAACACTTTGCCACAGGCTGCCTATGGAAGCCTCCTGGTGTGATCGCGCCGGCGCACAGCTTCCTCCCCCATCATCCTCTTTGCTGCGGGGAAGCCACCACCGCGTCTGATTGCATAATAGCACATCAGACTGCAACAGCGCAAATAGCCACGCTCCCCCCTCCCCGCGTTTTCCGGCACGTCTGACCGGGGCCTAGGACTAGCAGATGGTGGTTCAGAACTGCACACATTGGATGACCTTGGACTAGTCTGTTCCTCTTAGGGTTGCCAGGTCACCCCTGGCCACCAGCAGGGGATGGAGAGGTAGGGTTGCCAGATACAGGCTGTGAAACCCCTGGGGATTTGGGGATGGAGTCTGAGGAGGACAGGGACCTCAGTGGGGTACAATGCCACAGAGTCCACCCTCCAAAGCATCCACCTTCTCCAGGGGAACTTATTGCTGTGTTCGGGAGATGAGCTGTAAATTCAGAGGATCCCCAGGTCCCACCTGGAGGCTGGTATCTGTCTATCTCTCAGCCTGATCTATTTTACAAAGTTGTGATGAGCTCCTTGGAAGAGAGATGAGATACAATTGTGATAGAAATCTGATAATTGTTGGGGGCCACTGTGATTGTAAAGGAATAGAACAGTTTCCACCATTTTGCATTTGGTTCTTGCCGTTTCATGTGAAAAAGGCTGCCATGGAGGAAACACTGTATTAACCTAGGGTTGTCAAACATAAGGCATGGGGGCTGGAACCAGCCCGTCCAGGGTTCTTATCTAGCCTACAAACAACTGGTTGTGACAAAGCGACTTGGATTGTGGCTTCAGCACGACAGAGCAACCTTGTCTGCAGCAGTCAAGCAGAACCCCTTCGCTTCAGTGGCAATATCACTGGTAAATTGGGAACTGCCACAACCACCTTCATGCTGGCTCACGGTTCCAAGATGAAGATGCATGCCTCTCTGCTTGGCCTCCAACTCTGGGGATGCAGTCCCGGATGGTCCCCATCAGACAATCCGGTGGCCTTTGGCCTGGGGTGGCTGCTGCTTAATGGAGATAGTATGGCTTGCCAACAATCTCTGACTTGAATCCCCAGCATTGCCCCACCATGGATCAAGTGGCAGCCTTGGCCAAAGATGGCCACTGCTGCACAGGTGCCTCTGGCTTATCAGGCTTTGTTTGGCCTGGGTTCTGCTGTGCACATGGCCTCACGCCTGGGCCAACGCCCCGCCCCCCAGTTCTGCAGGTGGGGGCGTTAGTTCAACTTGTCTTCCCAGTACCTTTCCATGGTGGCTCAGGGGCAGAGGGGAGCTCACAACACCCAGCTGCTTCGCATGTCTACCTTGGGGTCTGGGTAAGCTTGCCATTCCCCCAGAGGGGCAGGGGGTTGCCTGCTTTAGGGTCCCCTGATCCCTCAGCCTGGATCTGGCCAGTGGAGGAACCCCACCCCCAAAGTGCCATGATCATGCCAACGTGCCTGGTGCGATGACATCACCCAGAGGTGACATCATCGCACCGGTCACATTGCCAGGGGAACACTCTAGCACTCCACCTAAAAACTCTATGGTACCATAAAAGAAGCGCTGTCCCCCCGCCAGCAGCAGGTAGGGACCTGGCAACCCTAGGCCCGGACTCATAGCATTGGAGACAGAAGCAGGCTGGGGAAGGGGTTTGTTCCCACTCCAGGCAGCGAGGGGGTATCTGCCCAGCGCTGCACTACTGGCTCTCCAGTCCACCTATGCAGGTTTTCCTCTGCACACCCCTCCCCCCAATCCATGGGTCCTTGCAGTGAGGATACACCAACTCAGAGCTTACCAGCTGCTATCCTTTATCAAGCTTGTATCTCTGGTACCTGGCATTACATTTTATGGCGTACGTGGCCCGGCCCAACAAAGTGACATTTATGTCAGATCTAGCCCTCATAACAAATGAGTTTGACACCTCTGTTAATCAATTTCAAGCAAAGAATACATAAGATTAGCCTAGGAAAGAGAAGCCAAAAGCTGTTTTGGTAACTGTGCAGGTTACCATTCAGAGTCATAACAATGATTGCCAGTGATGTCCTACATGATCTCCTCACTGCACATTACTGCAATAAGCGTAAGATTATTGGGCTGGAGTGTATGATTCAGACCCAAGTGAGATGTGATTTGGTATGATATCCAGGCAACTGAGATATGTTCACCTGGATAAAATGGCCAATTTGGAAGTTGAATTCTATGACATTAGGCCCCAAAGCCCACCCTCCTGAGGCTCCAGCCTCCCCCCAATCTTCAGGTATTTTCCAACATGGACCTGGCAACTCTAAGCCTCCAGGAGGGACCTGGGGATCCCCTGGGATTATAGCTCATCTCCAGACTACAGAGATCAGTTCCCCTGGAGAAACTAGATGCTTTGGAGGGTGGACTCTGTGGCATTGTACCCCACTGAGGCCTTGTCATCCCCAGACTCCATCAGCAAATCCCCAGGATTGTTCCAATCTGGATCTGGCAACCCAACCCCCTATCACCCACCAATGGTCAGGGGAGACCTAGCACCCTACTAAGTGGAGACATAATAGAGCTTTATAAAGCATGCATGGGGAGGAGGAAGTGGAAAGAAGGATTTTTTTTTCTCCTTCTCCCATAATACTAGAACTTAAGGGCACATAAGGAAGTTGATGGGAGACACACAGAAGGACATACTTCTTTACTTGATGAGTAATTAAATTGTGGCACACTGAACTAGGTGGACTACTGGTCTGATCCAGCAGGGCTGTTCTTACGTGGTCTGCTGCTGCACCATAGCCTCTCTCCTGAATTACAGTCCTAGCAACAACACCACATTTGTTAGAAAGCCTAGATGGTCTTTAGTAAAAATGCTCCTTCACACACTGAGCATTAGCTGTGTGCTCATTAATGTGCTGCTCCACACCCTTGGCCTTTGGAGGAAAAAAGTAGGCCATGTAATCTATTTTTCAAACTTGTACCAGATGATATTTCTCAGAAGATATTTTTCCAAGTGTACACCATTGGAGAGCATAATGCCTCTTTCTAACTTCCCTTAGGATATTAAAACAATTATTGCCATAGTTTCTGTGTCTTTTTTTTTTTTAACTCCACTATTGCAGAAGAAAAACTGCAGTGCCACTAGACTTAATTAAACCCAGTGTTAATAAACTAAAGTCTGGCTACCGAAGGCAAGCAATATTTTTTGTTTATTCTCTTGGACAATATATATTAGTAACAGAGAAAACACTTGAAATATAAATTGTCAGGTGGGAGGAAATAAAACAACGTTACATGTATACTATCTAAGATACTCTGTTTACCTGAAAGGAAGACCATGGTGTTTCCTCCCCCCACACACACAGAAGTGCCATTAAGAAAAACAAAGGGGTCATTTCTGTATTTTATTTATTCATTTATACCCCACCTTTCTCCCCAATGGGGACCCAAAATGGCTTACAGTGTTCTCCTCGCCTCTATTTTAGCCTCACAACTGTTAGCAGAGTTTAAATATGCAAAGGAAATGGAGCACTGACTGTTTAGAGAAAAATAAGTAGGTTTATTAAAGAAGAACATAGAAATGAGAGAACCTTAACTGTCTAAACTAATTGCTGAAGGAACAACAACAAGAAGAATGAAGCTCTGCAGGAGCAGGAAGTCTCCAGAAGAGCCAATCAGGAGACAGGAAGGACATAATTTGAAAATGTGGGAGGTCCCTAATCTAGCTATGCTAACTAGCAGTCCTTCAGCTATCCCCCTCTAGGGCGATCTTCTGACCCTCTTCATATAGGTCCACTATAGACCTTGTATATTCCAACAGCAACAACCCTGTGAGGTAGGTTAGGCTGAGAGAGTGTGACTGACCACCATCAATTGGATATCAGTGTTGTGGCTCGGTTGTCTAGTTTCAACTTGGAATGTGGCTTCTGTTTCTGAAAACCGAAGACACCCAAGCACCTTCAACAGAGTGATTTATGAGCCTTCAATGGACTGTGGGAACATTTGGGTTTTTACCTTATGATCTGAGGATTTAAATTTTGATATTGTTTGTATTTATGAATTGTGTATAGGATATAAAATAAATTTTCATAGAATAGTTTGAGTAGTTTAATTATTGTTGTTTAGGTAAAAATAATGTCTTTACACGCAGTTGTTTTGCTGGTTACCACCTGGAAGCTGGCAACCCTAGGTCCTACATTCAGGGTAGTCTTTAGTTTCAGGTAAATACAGAAAAATTGGTGGTGGTAGAAACTGCCGTCAAGTGGCAGCCAATTTGCAGCAACCCCATAAAGTTTTCAAGGCAAGAGACAAACAGAAGTGGTTTGCCTTTGCTGCCCTCTGGTAGGGTTGCCAGGTCTAGGTTGGAAAATACCTGGAGACTTTGGGGGTGGATCCAGGAGAAGGTGGGGTTTGGGGAGGGGAGGGGCCTCAGCATGGTACAATGCCATAGAGTCCACCCTTCAAAGGAGCCATTTTCTCCAGGGGAGCTGATCTCTGTCAGCTGGAGATCAGTTGTAAAAGAGGGAGATCCCCAGGCCCCACCTGGAGGCTGGCAAGCCTAGCCTCTGGAGAGCTATAACCTTGGACTTCCCTGGTGGGCCTCCCACCCAAGTACTAACCAGAGCCAACCCTGCTTAGCCTCCCAGATCTGACAAGATTTGGCTAGCCTGGGCAATCCAGGTCAGGGCACAGAAATATTAGCACCCTACTTCAGCATATTTCATCGATTAGGTCATAAATGGAAGACAGTAATGGCACAGAAACATTAGCATCTTCCATTTATGACCTAATCTATGAAGTCTGCTGGTGCAGGGTCTTCTTTAGTTATAGTTATACCCGGAATTTAAATTGATCTCCAGACTGGAGACAAAGGTTGCTTTGAAGGGTGGATTCTAATGGCATTACAGTCTGCTGAGGCCCCTCCCCTCCCCAAACACTGCCCTCCTCAGGCTCCTCCCCCAAAATCTCCAGGAATTTCCCAACCCAGAGCTGTGAATCCTATGCCCTGAACAGTTGTTTTTAACCTTGACATCAAAGCAACATGGTGCTCATGCTGTGGGTCTGCTGGAAGAGTACCAGCAAATGCTGGTGAGCACTGCTGCATTGGGAGGGGAATCCAGCACCCTTGGTGTAGGGCTGCTGAATTGTTATTGGAACTCAGCATGGACCGTAGTGATGACATCACTGGCCTGTGCCGGTTGCTGCAAACCATTTTGTAGCTGAGCACTTGAACAGGGGCTTCTGTCACTGCCTCCTGACTCCTATATGGAGAGAGAAAAATCTTGAACAGAACAATGGAAAGTTCCAGACTTTGTCTACAATTCTTTATCAGGAATAATCCTGTTTCCTGATAAGAGATTTCAGAGATGCCTTTTTAAAATGCTTTTTAAAGCACACTAATGTGCACTAGAATTGTCATTCTCATAGTCCACTCTCCCATATCTCCAGAAACCGTATCTCTGAGTGGGAAGTCAGATACATCACCACATGCTACCTTGTTGGTCTTCTGAACTTGAGTACACAGTGATATTATGATCTTGCCTGCTTGCAGGATGGGGGGCAAGTAAAGCGAAGTGGTGAGCACAGAGAATAAGTGAGGCTCCTGGTTTGCAATGGGCATGAAGCTGAAGCCCAGCATATGGATAATTTGGGCACATGGAAAAAGCTGGAAAACAAAAAGGAGGTGGCCTGGCAGAGGTTCAGTTGGGTCATTTAATGCATCACCATGGATTTGCTTGCCCTGTTCAAATTTATATATTCTAATTAGGATTTTTCCTCGGTATCTCTACTTATGGATGTTGATGGATTTTGCCATTGTCCCACATCACACACATATGAACACATGAAGCTGTCTTATACTGAGTCAGACCCTTGGTCCATCAAAGTCAGTATTGTCTACTCAGACTGGCAGTGTCTCTCCAGGTGTCTCAGGCAGAGGTCTTTCACATCATCTACTTCCAGATCCTTTAATTGGAGATGCTGGGGATTGAACCTGGGACCTTCTGCATGCCAAGCAGAAGCTCTATCACTGAGCCATGGCCCCTCCCAAGTGTGCTGGTAGGATTCAAAGTAGGCAGCCCTATGGATTTGGCCTTCCCCCATGTCTTTCCCTCCCCCCCCCCACCTTTACCAGTGACTTTATAGGACTGCCGGGGTGCAAAGGGAATACGACCCATCACCTGCAGCCTGTACCCAAAGAGATCTCTCTTTGGGATTAGGGAAGCCTTTAAGGACTGGGGGACCACAGATCCAGGTAAGTTTCACAAGTAGAAAGCGAAGTTGACCTGCTCAGATGGGTGGAAATCAGGTGCACCAATAAGATCATGCACTCATTCATCTGTGCACTTCTATGTGGCACTAGTGCCTCATGCTTGGCCTCTGGGAGGTAGGGCTGCCAACTCCAGGTTGGGAAATACCTGGAGATGTGAGAGGATGGAGCTTGAGGAAGGTGGAGTTTGGGGATGGGGTATAATGCCATAGAGTCCACTCTCCAAAGCAGTACTTTTCTCTAGGAAAACTGAACTCTGTAGTCTGGAAATCAGGTGTAATACCAGGAGAAGAAGAAGAGAAGAAGAGATTGGATTTATACCCCGCCCTTCACTACCCAAAGGTGTCTCAGAGCGGCTTACAAACTCCTTTCCCTTCCCCTCCCCACAACAGACACCCTGTGAGGTAGGTGGGGCTGAGAGAGCTCTTGACAGAAACTGCTCTTTTTCAAGAACAGCTGTGCCAGAGTTATGGCTTGCCCAAGGTCATCCAGCCAGGTGCAAG
>NW_015176455.1:1080128-1118673 GCF_001447785.1 Gekko japonicus | reverse complement strand
GAAGTGATGGTTGTTTTCAAAAAGATACAGGAGAAAGCAGCTACATTGTATCAGAATGCCAAGCTCCCTTGGATTGAGTATTGTTGAAGAGTGGGGGGGGCAGAGACAGGGATTCTGGGAAATGAACCAGCAGCCCCACCTAGAGCAAATACAGAGCACATCACACAAGTGCTCTGCTACATGCTAAACATAGGTTGGGGTGGCCCAGTTCAGATCCTCGATCTGCTAATTCAGTTTCGTGAGCAAGCGGATTTTACAGATGAAGGCTTGGTGGTGAAAAGGAACGACTCTCCAGCATTTATATAAGTTACTCATTTTGTGCTGGATATTTGCAGTGTTTGCAAGCAGCATTAATATAATGCAATGCCCCTGGGATTCCACTGTTACTGAGAAAATGCCACCATGTAATTATCTGAGGTAGCTCTGAGAAGTGTTTGAAAGCAGCAGTTACATCACCCTTCCTTCTACCAATAAGCTTCTCTTGACCCTGTTTTTCTCCTGAAAACGCAGCCTGTACCATCACGGTGCCAAAGTTGTATGTGAAGCATTACAGAGAACGCTTTGAGCTTTGGTCTGTAATATTGCTCTTATTTTACAGAGGTGTCATGCACATCCAAATTGCAGGAAATTGCTTTGAGGGAGGTTTTGTATTTAAATAGGATATGCTTTATGAATCCTTTTGATCCTAAGGAGCCAGGTGAAAACACAAATGCTGAGGGGAGAAAGTATATAATTGAAATAACACTGCGTTTATTACAAGAAATTAATATTGGGATTACAGTGCCATCTAAACAGAGTTATATCCTTCTAAGTGCATTGAAGCCACTGGGCTTAGAAGGGTGTAAACCTGTTTAGGATTGCACTGTTAGAATTATCAGTTGGTATGAACTGGTAGAAGATTCCAGAGATATGCTGTTATTGTTAAAATTTCTAACTTACTTCTTAACTCACATGGTCTTCACATTTCCCTAGATGAGGGGTCCTCAACCTTTTTGACCCTGTGGGCACATCTGGAATTCTGATATGGCAGGGTGGGTGCCGCAACAAAATGGCTGGCACAAAATGGCTGCTGCAGGAGGCGGAGCCAGCCACAAAGTGATTGCCACAGCTTTACTTCAGTCACACAGTGCAGATCCTTGTGTTGTGGTGGCAGCTGCTGCCAAGACAATATTTTTTAAAAAATCTGCAGAAACAATCAAATCTCCAACAGTCAATCAAAAACTTTACTGGGTAAAAGCCCCACCTGGCCCCAGGCACTTCCTAAAAACACTTAGCAGACACCAGAAAAGGTGTGGGTGGGCACCACGTTGGGGACCCCTGCCCTTAGGGTTGCCAGCTCTGGGTTGGGAAATACCTGGTAATTTTGGGGGTGCAGCCTGGGGCGGGGAGGGTGTGAGGAGGGGAGGGACCTCAGGAGGGCATAGGGATGCCATTCACTAGCTGGGAGCAGGGGATCCCCTGATTTTTGGGCCTCTTTCCCGCCACTGGCCAGCTGGCTGGCAGGAGGAAATCCCACCCCCAAACATGATGTAATGACATCACACAGAAGTCACATCATCACATCAGTGATGCTGTGGTATTTAGGGCAAAACTCTATGGTAAATACCAGAGCATCGCCGCACAGCATCACTAACGTGATGACATCACTTCTGTGTGATGTCATTATGTTCCGTGCTCCCAGAAAGTCCCTCCCCCTCCTCCACTGCCGGGTTGTTCCAACCTGGCAACACTAGTAGGGTATCATGCCATATAGTCCATCCTCCAAAGCAACCATTTTCTCCAAGGGAACTGATCTGGGTCATGTGGGGATCAACTGTAATAGCGGGAGATCTCCAGGTGCCACCTGGAGTTTGGCATCCCTACGCACCCTAGATCAATGAAATGAACAATAAAAACACATCATAAATTCCTCTGCAGTCTACTTATGGGAGGGACTGCCAATACCCATGGGAGACTGTGCTTTGTCTGCCAAAGATCCAGATCCTGTCATCTCCAGTTAGAGGACTGTGAAGATTAGACTCCATTAAGAGATGGCCTAGAAGGAAGGGAGAGCTTTGTGTCCAAACTAAAGTTCCTGCTGGGGTTGGGAAGTCCCCCAGCACCAGCTCCTGTTTCCAGCTACCCCTCTGGCAGCTGTAAAGTTGACAGACCCCCAGGTGGAGGTACGAGTCCCCCACCATCAGGCCCTGCCCCCAACTACCAATCAGCTGGCTGGTGGTGGTGGGGACTTGTCAGGAGAAAAAGGAAGGCTCAGGCCACGTTGCCAGCATCGCACAGGAAGTAACCATCACACCAGTGACATCTGGGCGATGGCTCTGGTATTTTGGCAAAAACCTCTATGGTAGAAGCCATGATGATGTCACTTCCTATGTGATGCCAGCAACATGGCCTGAGCCTTCCTCTTTCTCCTGTTAAGTCCCTCCTATCCCCCGCCAGATGCCAGGAGGGACCAGGCAACCCTAGACAGCTGACAGGACAAAAATAATGTTTTAAAAAACATCACCAACAGCATGATGCCATTTTGGGGGGAAACTTGGGCATGACGTCAGTCTATTGTAGCAACTCTAGGCTAAACAGGCAGAGGAACTGCAACAGAGCAGCTCTAAAATGGTTCTTTAGAATGGAGCCCTCCTATTAGACAACATATTTAATAAAGTGGTTGCTCTTAGCACACAAAAGCTTCCTACATTATTCACAAGATGGGGACAACCACAAGGATCCTGGATAGCGGGAGATTTGTGTTTGTCTGTGGCCCTGAGGAATAAGCATTACTGGACAAGATGGATCAATGGTTTGAATCAAGGCAGCTTAAAACACAGCAGCAGAAACTAACAGCCAGCAGTATTTATCTATCAAACTCCAAAGCTCTTTTAGAAACACATAGTTTTTTTAACTAGGATGACATTGTGCTGGATTCCTTGGGAAGGATCAAGGAGCTTCCTCCCCCATCGTCATCACTCTTTTAGAAGGCAGAATCTGGCTTCTACACTTATTGTTGCAGTCAGGCAACTCAGCACACCTGGACATTGGGGGGGGGGGCTACATTGCTCTAGATGTGTATGTATGTTATCTTCTCTATGAATGAGATGCTTCTCTTTGTCTTAACCTGGGAGCTTCTCTCTGACCATTTCTCTTCCTGTGCCCTTTGTTCTCTCGCTTCTCATGGCTCTGTAAGCAGGAAGACACATCTGTAGGTCTCTCCTGTAGAAGCTATGCGATCTTACTCGCACACATAGGATGCCAGAATAGCTGGCCATTTGCAATAGGGAATAGTATTCTTTCGATTTGGCTTCTCTCTGTCTCATTTTGACTGCAACACAGATGGGAATGGAATCTACCTCAATAAACATAAAATATACTTTCTTTAATATACTTCTTTGGAATCTGTTTACTGCACACGATACCATGCTTCTGTAACTGTTCAGTTCTGCTACATTCACTGTTATGTACATGCTATGTTATGTGTGGACAGCAGGGATGGTAAAATGTCTGCTTCTTCATCTTATGAAGAAGCTCTGGTATATTGCTACATGTACTGTATTTTCCCCGGCCATGAGAAATCTTGGCTTTGTTTTCCATTGGGGAAGAATTCTGAGATACACCCATGTCTGTATTGGGGGCTTCCCAAAACAACCACTGGACAGTGATTGCTACCTTCCAGAAAGAGAAGGTTTTCACCTATAGTCTAGGAACATACATACATACATGCCCTTTTTATTTATTTTTGGTTTTGTATGTTGACATTTTTGTTCCATCCATTTAGTTTTGTCCATCTCAATTGCTGGCACTCCTCATCAAATTTGTTTCTTTTGTGATGTTTTAAGACATTTCTTCTACTGTGATTTCCCAAAAGCGCTGCTCCACGCTCACTCCTCCCTTTTGCCCCGATGGTACATGTTAAGTATGCAACTCAAGAATAAAGTAAGTAACAAAGTGAATCAGCTTTCATTGAGAACGAGAACTTTCCAAAGATCACACAGCATCAAACGACATGACAACAACAACAGTGGAGCATAGTTCCCCCTAAACTCTCCTGGGCTGGTGCAGCCACGCCCTCACATAGTTAAGGTCCAATCGTATTACAGAGATAACAACCAATGAACAAAGTTCACTCCAGCACAGTTCTCTTACATTTGATTGGTTACTGAACATGCTTCAGCCAACAGTGTTGTTCCCGATTACAATCTGGCTGAGGTTTCAAGCTTTACATTACAAGTCAATGGTAAAGACACAACAGTACATGTCAATTTCACACAAACTGCTGCAAACCGCATTTTGCCCCGGAGCATCGCGCGATTTCCCCCGCGTCTACTCAGTCCTCAAAAAACAGGATTGAGTAGACGTGGGGGAAATAGCGTGAAGCTGTGGGGCAAAATGCGGCCACGCAGCAGCTTGTGTGAAATTGACACGTACCATCGGGGCAAAGAGAAGAGTGAGCGTGGAGCCGCACTTGTGGGAAATCACCCCTATTTACACAGGGCAGAAGGGAAATTGAATTGAGGATTTTTGCATCAACTTGAACCAGCAGGGATGAAAAAAACAGCTACATACTTTAATTTGGCTGAGTTAGGGACTACTTTGGCTTCTACCATCCCATAACTCTACTTCAGCTTTAGGAGGAAGGCATTAACTCTGCATTTATTCTTCTCTTCCCTACTGAGGGTTAGCTTGACTTGGAGCTCATGCTCCTTAGCAACTTCATCCTGGCTACTGGAGGCCCCCATGACTCCCTCAACTTCTGAGTCATGAAATACAGGTCCCCGGGCTCTGACTGCAGCATTACTGTCACCATGGCGATGGCACACCACCATCTGAACCTAGCCTGATTGGCCCATAATTGCCAAGGCAAGGGAGGCTGCTTTGACTACAGTAGCCATGTTACTGTTCTCAGGAAAACTTGTGCCATGGCCCGTGGTTCCCACCATCCACGTTCTCAGCAGCTCAGTTTGCTCCCCCACTGTGCACTGGAAATGTATACTTTCTGCAATATTTGCTTTATTTATAACTCTACAAGCAGAGCACAGGAGGATGCAAGGGAGCACTCTATAGAGCACGGGTGTCAAACATAAGGCCCGGGGGCCAGAACCAGCCCAATCAGGGCTCTTACCCGGCCCACAAGTAACTGGTATGTATGGAAATACAAGGTACTCCCCTTTTATGGTATCCCTTGGGAAAACTCTAGTCTTGCATATGATTAAATACATTTATTGGGGCTTTTGTGGACTCCCCCATAAATCAATTCCTTTCACTGCTAGGAATCAATTGCTTTTGATTGTCTTTTGAGTAAAAAATAAGATCATTAATTGGGTCTGCATGTGTCCTTTATAAAGTTTATCTTTCCGGTACCTGGCATTACATTTTATGGCACACATAGCCCAGCCTGAGATCCAGCCCTCATAACAAATGAGTTCAACGCCTCTGCTATAGAGCAAGTAGACCCACTGCTACACATTAGATCCCCAGAGAGGTACCTCATTTTACAAGGTACCTTATTTTCCAGCCAACTGACAGCTTACTGTTTTGCTGTCTTTCTCTCTTCTAAACTCACACTGTTGTTTTTCTGCACACTGTCATCATGCCTATCTCCTCTTCTCAGCTAGGAGAAGAGATATCACCCACACCAAGTCTGAAGTCCTCAGATAGAGCTATCTGGACACGATCTCCTGACAGGTAGCTCCCACTGAGGAAACATCTATAATCCTTCAAGAAAACTAGCATTTTGTTTGTCTTAGGTCCCATCCCATGTGTCACTAAAGGCCAAAGCATACTGATAACCACATTCACAATACAGCAAGCCCACAGGCCTGACTTTTGACTTCCTGGGTCGGGCATGTAAGAAGCCCATTTGGGGAGCTGTAAGGGTATGGTGTTGTCAGGGTATGGTATTGCCAGTCTGAAGCTTTGTTCGAAGTATTATGTCCTGCCAGTGTTCCTTCCTGGTCCTCTACTGAAAAGTATGCATACGGAGAGTGACATTCACAATACAGCAAGCCCACAACAATATTAAGCAGGCCTGACATTTGACTTCCTGGGTCGGGCTTGTAAGAAACCCTTTTGGGGAGCTGTATGGTGTTGTCAGGATATGGCATTGCCAGTCTGATGCTTTGTTCGAAGTATTATGTCCTGCCAGTGTCCCTTCCTGGTCCTCTACACAACAGTAATCGCTTCTCATCAGGAAACTGGACCTGTGAAGCTGCCTCTGGAACTTTCTAGCCCTATTCCTGTTACAGTGAACCAGTGTACATCCCACATGTACATGTGTATATCTGTAAGAGCCAACACATGTTCACTTTCCAAATGAAACCAGGGACCAGTGCTTGGATGAATGTGCAATTTCAACCACATGTTCAGCTGTACATATATTGAATGTACCATGAGAATTACTCGATGCACATATTTAAAAAAATTCAAGTGTACACTGTACATGGATTGTATGTACATTCACAGTAATGTGATATCTATAACCTAGGGAAGTAATGAAGGCAAAACAGCAGCTTACACCCCAAAACTGGTGTAGAAACAACAGAGCATAAAATCAATGAAAAATTAAATAGAGAAGGCAGATGGAGCTGTTCTGATCTCAAGTGGATTTGACATGATTTTTCATCCTCAGCCTCCTCCTTGAATCTGAAATGTTTACCAAATGCAGAACATTATTGGGGCCCCAGGCCTCACATGTCATATGTGATCAGAGTGATTGGTTTATTGAAATACCCTTGAAAGTGGCATGCAAACTTCATTGTGTATTCTGATTGCTGCCTGAATCCTAGCTTGAATCTATGCCCAAGTCAAAATGTGTTGTAATTCCAAGCTTTACAATGCCATGACAAATGAAAACTACTACGAAAAAACTGTCTGTGTCCCAATGAAATAGCTTCTGGTTTCTTTTAATGGAGATCATTTGAACATGGCACCAATTAGGGAAATAATACTCACAAAAGTATAAGTAGAGTGGACTCTCTCTAGCAAAGGCATAAAGCAACTTCAGCCAAATCCCACCCCCCCAAATCCCTCTGCATAGGATGCAAAAATCCTTTTCAGTGACTTCAGACTCCTTTACTTCTGCATATCCCTCAACCTGTACTGCATCATGTGCATGCTCAGTCACCCTAGTACCACAAGAAAGAACCATGCTCATTTTGAGCTTAATGTTCTCCAGATTCAGCTTTCACATCAAAAGCAGTGAATGAAAGGGGACCCCTCCCTTCCCCAAAAGCCTTAAAGCTATCTTTTTGTGGCATTTAGCAACTGTTGGCACTGTTTCCCTTCTATTCTGTTGCTTTGGAAACCATTAGTTTCACTATTTAATTCCTTGAGTGGTGATCCCTGATTGGCAGGGATCACTACTGGATGTGATGATTTCAGCGAGATTTAATTAAATGTTGGCAGTCATTAAAAGCAAATGAAATCCATTTGACTGAGGGCCGTGTTTTCTGTACTGGTCACATGGGCAATCCTAGACAATCAAGGATCCCTCGTAAAATTTAAAAGTGTCTCAGCCTCACCATGATCTCTGGGCAGAATTTAAGTGTCTCAGCCTCACCATGATCTCTGGAAAATCACTCAGAGTAGAGACCCTGATTCTGATTTTTGGCAGTCTTAGCTTTCTTCACATCTCAGCTCAGCTCAGCACTCATTTGCATACATAATAGTGCAAATGCACCTCTGTACATATCCCCAGCCATACTACTATCCTTATCCAAGCAGAACTGAACAGCCTCAATGAAACTTTGGATACTGTGTACATAAAAACATAAGAGCCCTGCTGGATCAGACCAGTAGTCCATCTAGTCCAGCATCCTATCACACAGTGGCCAACCAGTTCCTCTGGAGGTCCAACAACAGGGCATAGCGGCCATGGTCTTCCCCTAATGTTGCTTCCTGGGACTGGGATTCAGAGGTTGACTACCTCTGAATATGAAGGTTCCCTTTGGTCATCATGGCTAATAGTCATTGATAGACATATCCTCCATGAATAGGTCTATCCATGAATAGGTCATTTATACTTCTATAGCACTGAAGGGCTCTGTGCATGGTAGGTAAGTCACCGACCGTCATTCTTTCACTTTCCCCCCAACAACCAGCCAAAGGTATGTTACACACTTTGAGGTCATTCTTTCACTTTTCCCCCAACAGCCAGCCAAAGGTATGTTACACACTTTGAGCCTGTACAGAGTGCAGACTCAATTGCTGTTCCTTTGGGCTATGAACTTTGGGATAAATCCTTTGGTGCAAGGCATTTCATCACAGATGCATGTAACAAATTGCCTGTAATTGCAGATGGATGGCTGTCATACTTGCCTTCTTGTGCTCTTTGTCTCTTACATGCTTTGAATATGGATTGTGGTGCCTTGGCACTGCAGATACTGTGGCCCATGCATTCTGACTGCATTTGCAAATGAAAGGCTCAGCGACTCAGGTGGAGGATGGCGCCTTGCTTTTATGTTTGATTTAATGACTTGGCTTTCAGTGCTTCACGTGACCTCAAAAGAATTTGGGATTTTCATAATTCTTAATGGAGTTTAAGTGGAGTCTTCAGGGCATATTGTTGTAAGAAAAAAAGACAGTGATCCAGTTATCATGACAGGCAATGAAAATAAACCGTTCTATAAGAGAATGGTGTTGACAGTTGCCATCATTCCTTTCGAAGGCATTCCCAAGGCTCGGAGTATTTCCAACATTTTTCTGACTTTTAAAGCACACAGCTGTAGCAAATGAAAGGCAATCTGGAAGTGGAAAGGTAAAGGACCTAGCCATGTCTACACTGGAGATTCTAAGTTTGGCATTTTTACTGGAAGATAAGCAGGGAACAAGGGAATACCCATAGCTCAGAGTAGACTACCTGCTTTGCATAAATTCTATCACTTGGATCTCCAGTTAAAAAGACTCGGCAGTGACCAGACAGAGAAATATCCCTGCTCATCACTCTGTACTAAGGATGTATTGATCACCACCCTCTGTGCTGTATCCCTTGGTGTGAAAATGTGTGGCCTTATTAGATGCATTTTAATCTGTACAATGTTGGATGGTTTAGGCTAATTCTCTACAAACTGGGATTTTTAAAAAGCATGGGGGAGCATTCAAAAACACAACCCCTGACTTATGCATGCTTCAAAACAGCCCTGTTCTTGTCTATTCTGTCTCTTCCTCACACAGAATTTTTGTATTGCCATCAGCAATGTCAAGAAAAGGAAGAATGAAGTCAACTCAAAACAGCAATGCGTTCTCCTGTCCACCGCAGCTTTTCTCAAGCTGCTTTTCTCTCAGGGTGTTTTGTATGTGTGCTTGGTCACAACAGCCTGAAAACTTTCATTTGATTTCTCCTTAATAAGAGACACAAGAGTTAGATGTCATGTTAATTAAGAATAAATATACTTCCAAAGAGCCCACAGAGGCAAAGCCTGAAATAGTCATGGCCTGCCAAATGCCCTCAGACTAGTTTGGTGGTCCACAAGGAGCTTCATTGGGAGGGGGGGATTGCTTTCTTTCTTTCTTTCTTTCTTTCTTTCTTTCTTTCTTTCTTTCTTTCTTCTTTCTTTTTTGCATTTTGTGGATGTGGATGTGTGCCCACGCCTGGAAGTCAATGACAACCTCTGGCAACTCCTACTGGGGCATGGAGAACATTCAGAGAAGGGGCTTGATGACCTGCCTCTGCCTCTCGGCCCTGGTGGACTCCCATCCAAATACTTGCCAGATTCAGCTTTGTTTAGCTTCCAAGATCTGACGAGACTGGGCTTGACTGGGCTATCCAGGTCAGGGCCACAAGGAGCTTAATCAAACTTCTTTCCCTCAAAGAGGAAAAGGGAGGGCAACGAAGAACTATAGTAATGTAGCCAGGTTTTTAAAAGAAAAAACATTGCTGAGCACATGAGAAGGTAGATTCTCTGCACTGGATCTTCCAGTTTATAAGGAAGAAGTTACTGTAACAAGAATGTGAGATAATCGCATAACTGTCAGTCACCTGACACGCCCCTCAAGACAGCAGTAATAAGGAAAAACCTTTTCTACAAGGCCTGACTGAAATGTTCTAAAACACATTTTCAACCTGAAAGGGGGACTTTGGGGTACAAATGCTCCCAAAAGCCTTTCACTCTCCTTGTTCAGCCTTTCTTGCTGCTGCTTCACAGTTCTGGCTGCAGGAACAAACATGTTCTCTGATTAAGGTTGTCAACCTCCAGGTGGGGCCTGGAGATCTCCCAGAATTACAACTGATCTCCAGACTACAGAGATCAGTCCCCCTGGAGGAAATGGCTGCATTGAAGGAGCATTATACCCCGCTAAGCCTCTCCTCTCCCCAAACCCTGCCCCACCCCCAAATCTCCAGGAATTTCCCAATCCAGATATAAAGTACTGAGTATGATGCATTGAGGAGTGATTTCAGCTCATACTTTATTAAGTTACAGGATAACTGGAGATGCTTAGTCTGGCCCATGGCCAGTTTATATCCCCGTGTAAGCCACACCCCAAACCCACACCCGTGATACGCTATTTACAGTGCACTGGAGTCCCATAGGTCCCTTTTTGGATCCTAGCCCTCTGACAGGTGTGCACTAGGATCCATTTGGGCTATTGTCTCTATGAGCAAAGCTAGGGCCCTTCGCATGGCCACGTGTGGACCCGACCGCGTCTGCGGTCGTACTCAGTACACAACTCCAGAGTTGGTTATTCTCCTCTGTCCCATCTTCATCCTGCTTGTTGTTGCCATTTATGTTTCTGCCAGAAGGAGGCAAGAAGCATTACTCTCATGCTGATTTGGCTTTGTAATAAGATCATGCAGCCAGTCATGCTTGGTTTTGTGATGACGTCATGAAGCTGAATCACTCACAGAGAAGCCTTCATTCTAAAGGAGGGAAAATGGCACCAGTCATAGTTGCTAGGATCAGGACCATCACCAGGTTCTATGCCAACACCAGAAAGATGGGTGGTGGTCACTTTCCTCCTGCTTACAGGGTCCCTTTGAAGTAGTAGGAAAGGGTTAGGGTTGCCAGTTGGGCTATTGTCTCTATGAGCAAAGCTAGGGCCCTTCGCATGGCCACGTGTGGACCCGACCGCGTCTGCGGTCGTACTCAGTACACAACTCCAGAGTTGGTTATTCTCCTCTGTCCCATCTTCATCCTGCTTGTTGTTGCCATTTATGTTTCTGCCAGAAGGAGGCAAGAAGCATTACTCTCATGCTGATTTGGCTTTGTAATAAGATCATGCAGCCAGTCATGCTTGGTTTTGTGATGACGTCATGAAGCTGAATCACTCACAGAGAAGCCTTCATTCTAAAGGAGGGAAAATGGCACCAGTCATAGTTGCTAGGATCAGGACCATCACCAGGTTCTATGCCAACACCAGAAAGATGGGTGGTGGTCACTTTCCTCCTGCTTACAGGGTCCCTTTGAAGTAGTAGGAAAGAAAGGGTTAGGGTTGCCCGACTCCAGGTGGGGCCTGGAGATCTCCCGCTTTTACAACTGATCTCCAGCTGGAGAAAATGGCTGCTTTCAAGGGTGGACTCTATGGCATTGTACCATGCTGAGGCCCCTCCCTTCCTCAAGCCCCACCCTTTCCCAGATCCACCCACAAAGTCTCCCAATATTTTTCAACCCAGACCTGGCAACCCTAGAAAGGGGAGTTCTTCTTTGTGGTCCACAAGGAAGGTCTGTGAAGTTGAGAGTACCTATTTTGGTACAGTCTTGCTTTCTACCCACTGCTTCTTTCACTTTCTCAATACTCCCACTCACTGAAGTATTCTAGAAACCCTCAAATGGAAGTGTTAATGATTCTTGGATAATGATCATGTTGGCTTAATTGCTTTCAAAGCTAGAGTTCCAAGAGTGGGGTTTTTTTACACGGAATTGTCCAGCGAAGATTCTTCAAGTAACAATTCTATTTTACAGCCGACTCAAAGAAACGATGTAAGAGCCTTCCTAACAGAATTAGATGGGGTTTCTGTTTAACATGATTGCATTAGGTTAATGAAGCAATCCACCAAAGAAATACATTCAATAGACTACATCAATTAGCTGGGAAATTAAAAGCAATCCTATAATTAAGGAGTGTTCTTGTTATATGAATTATATTAACCCTCCTTACACTCAGATCCTATGGGCTGCTGGGCTAGGAAATCACACATGCTGAAAGGAGACATGCTGTGGCACAGATTTACAGCCAGCAGTGTTGCTAACCCGGAATGCTCCGCTAGTAACAATGACCACCATCAGATATAGCATAGCAAGAGTGTACAAAGCTATTGTTTGTTTATTTATCGCATTTATATCCCGCCCATTCCCACATGTGGGCTCAGGGTGTGTAACATCATTTCATTTATCATATAATCCACAAAATATGACCTACAGTATAATCAGCAGATTTAAAATTATTAAAATTAGCTAAAATGGCAACAATTCTTTTGTTGGCTCCATCAGCTGGATAGATGGCAGTCATATCAGTTTTCCCTAGGACCACTTTGCAAGGGAGGCCATGTGACTGGACGTTCATTGCCTCACCCAAAGGCCTGGCAGAAGAACTCTGTCTTGCAGGCCCTGCAGAACTGTAATAGGTCTTGCAGGGCCCTGATCTCAAGTGGGAGGTTGTTCCACCAGGTAGGAGCCAGGATCAAGAAGGCCCTGGCCCTGGTTGAGGATAGACAGACGTCCTTTGGGCCAGGGATAACCAGCAGATGTTACTCAGTGGAGCCCAAGGCTCTCAGGGGGAGAGGCGGCCCCTCGGATATGTTGGTCCCAGGCCGCTTAAGGCTTTAGAGGTTAAAACCATTACCTTGAAGCGGATCCGGTAATAGGTAGCCAGTGCAAGTGACAGAGCGCTGAATAAATGCTCTCCCGCAAAGGCGTCGCGGTCAGTAGACGAGTTGCCACATTTTGCACCAGCTGGAGTTTCCAGATCAGGTTCATCAGTAACCCCGCATAGAGTGAGTTACAGTAATCCAGCCTGGAAGTGACCATTGAATGGGTCACAGTGACTAGATCCTGGGCAGAGAGGTAGGTAACCAGTTGCCTGATCTGCCAAAGATGGAAGAAGGCAGATCTGGCAACAATAGTGACCTGGGCCTCCATATTAACCAAGGCATCCAGGATCACCCCTAGGCTCCTAACCTTCGAGGCTGGCACCAACGGTGCCCCTTTAAGGTCCAGAAGCCTGATCCCCAACCCGACCCCACCCCAGTCCAGGCACAGGACCTCTGTCTTCGATGGGTTAATTTTCAGCCAACTCTGCTTTAACCATCCAGACACAGCTTCCAGGGCCCTGTTCAGATTTTCCAGAGCAGAGTCCGGATGGTCTTCCATCAACAGATAGAGCTGGGTGTTATCCACATACTGGTGACAACCCAGCCCAAATCTCTGTACCAACTGAGTGAGGGAGCACATCGGCGAGAAGATCGCCCCCTGCAGCACTCCACACACCAGTGGGTGCTGCTCAGAGACCCTCTTACCAAGTGCTACCCTCTGTCACCTACTGTGGAGAAAGGAGGAAAACCACTGTAAGGCAGTCCTCCTAATTCCTATGTCGGCGAGGTGATGGCGCAATAGATCGTAATCAACATGTCGAATGCTGCTGTCAGATAAAGAAGTACTAGCAGCACTGACCCACCTCGATCCAGATGTCCCTGGAGGTCATCTGTGAGGGCGACCAATGCTGTCTCTGTCTCATGGCTGGGGTGGAAACTGGAATGGAATGGATCCAGGATTGATGTCTCATACAGGAAAACCTGAAGCTGCTCGGCCACCGCCCTCTCAACCACCTTGCCCACCTTCCTCTTGCAACATTACACCACAAGCCACTTGCAAAATGGTGGTGGTGCTGAGTGAGGCAGGGCTCGCAGGCACAGCCAGTCCTGAAGGAAATCCTGCTATGCTTGGGAGAGGGGTCATCATGGGGGCCATCTCTAGCCACTGCAAACTCTGCAGTGTAAAGTGTCAGGAGTTTCAAACCAGTCATGCTAGAAGCAGAACCCCTGGGCTTCTCCTTAAGATCACAAGCATATAGAGCTGCACTCAGCAGTTCAACAAGGACCACTTGATTCACGGGTCCAGAAAGGTTCTACCTGGCCCTGTAAAGTTGCCTACCCTTGCCTGACCCCTCGGAGTGAGCAGTTTGCTTTTCAAGTACTGACTCACTGCTCTGTGGTTTACCACCAGCCCTGACACCACCTCTTCAGCCTGTCTGACTCTCCTTGTGGGAGAAAGAGAAATCACACATCAGCCCCCAGTGCCACCCCTGAGGTCTGTCCAGCTTTCAGGGATGCTTCTGAGTTTTTCCAAAACTGAATTTCTCACCAGAGTTGGGTTTGGGAGCTCCAAATTACCTGGTCTTGTTTCTGAAATGGAACTGACATATTAGGCAATCTCCATTATTCCATGGTTTATTTCTGAATTTTATACAAAGCACTACAAGTGTATGGGGTATTCCAGCTTTCAGTGCATTAACATCTTTTCCTCTCTACCAGCGTGCATGTGCACATTGATAAAACAATGCAAGGGTGCAAACTATGCTGAGGTGACTGCATGATTGCATAGCAAGATTCTTTTTGTGTGTTCTGCCAATGCAGAGGAGTGCATTCTGAGTATAAATAAAACATCACACAAAAACAACCACATAGCATCAGTACTGATGTTTTGCTCTGTTTTGGTGGTGGTGGAAAGGGCCATCAAGTCATGGCTGACATATGGTGATCCCAGAGGGGTTTTCAAGACAAGAGATGTCCATACATGGTTTGCCATTGCCTGGCTCTGTGTAACAACCCTAGTCTTCCTCAGGAGTCTCCCATCCAAGTATCTATCAAGGTCAACCCTGCCTAGCTTCTGAGATCTGACATGATCAGGCTAGACCAAATCATAAATACACAATGGTGATGTAAAGGGGAGAAGGACAGGAGTGAAATGAAGGAACTGAAAGTTATGGTGCACTGTGCATGCTCCAATTCGGCAATTCATTTTAGAAATTCTGCTCGCTAGTTTGGTGTAGTGGTTAATAGAGGCAGACTCTAATCTGGAGAACCGGGTTTGATTCCCCACTCCTCCACATGCAGCCAGCTTGGTGACTTTGGGCCAGTCACAGTTCTTTCAAAGCTGTTCTTTCAAGAGTTCTCTCAGAGCTCTCTCAGCCCCACCTACCTCACAGAGTATCAGTTGTGGGGAGAGGAACGAAAAGGTGACTGTAAGCCACTCTGAGACTCTAAGTGAAGGGTGGGGTATAAATCGAAATCTCCTCCTCCTCCAGAATTAAGGAGTGAGCTGCAATGCAGAGCATAAATATGGAACAGTAAAAGAGAGGAATTCACTTATCCTGTGCTTCAGCCATTGTCAGTGCTAACTGCCAGCTCAGTATTGTGGTTCAGCATCCTCAAGGCTCCTGAGTGGATGGTGCCGGGTTGCCTGAACATAGCCTACCAGTCATATGTAGCAGTACATCAGAAGATTCATGACCATCTAGCTTTGCTGCCACTTTCACAGACCTTAAAAACAGGAGGAGGACTTACATACCTTGCACGTAATAATACACACCCATGGCCTGCATTAGGCTTGAAGGACACTGTTGCTGGATAGGAGCATTTCTTATCTCTCCCCTCTCCTCTGTCCCCTTCCTCATCATGTGAATATTGCAGGTAATCTTTAAAACATGATTTAGAGATAGCAATTATTTGGCTATAAATTTTGACCATCAGAAATCATGAATTCTCTGTAGGGAAGCAAGAATAAGAGACGCCCTTGATTTATGAAGGCTATCTCAGGAGAGGGGTATTATTCAACACATATTAAAGGAGATCTATTCTGTAATAAACACAAAAGAAACTGCATTAGAGTCCCTTGATTCTCTACTTGGATGCTATTCAGCATAAAGAGTAATTTATGGGTATTTTCCTGTCTCCGCAAAATGAAAGGCATTGCTCTGGTATTGGAGACCTCTCTGTTGCTTGACAGTGAAGAAGAGCATCAGATCTAGACGGAAGTCAACAGATCTAAGATGCTATCAAAATAACTCAATCACTTTATGAGTCTTCCCACTTTGCAGTTAAACAGCCACGATCAAGAGGACAGGAAATTTAACCTTTAATGAAATAATTATCAAGGCTCATTGTGGTACTGGTGGATAATACAGAGCTCAAATCTATTATTACCAGATTTTAGGACAAAATCTGGAGTTGAGGAATCCTCCAGAATCATAACTGGAGTCTACAAAAGACCTGAGCCTGCTGAATCCCTAGGTTCCAGCACACATCAGTGATACTAGGATCTATTAACTTGCCAGGATCTATTAACTGGGGATCAGGCTCAGCCCTGAATGGTGGATATGGTAAAATGACAAGAGATTAAACTGTACAAGATATAATGTGCATATAAGAGAGCACAGATACCTGCAACGTATAGTTTCTCTGAACCCAGGTAAGTAACAGGTTCTTGCTTAGAAACTGTGGTACTCAGCCAAGTCCAATTTCTCCTCAAGTCCACCAAGGTGTTGGGTTCTTCTAGCTCATTCCTTTCATGAGAGGCTATTATATCTAACTAATCTTTCAAAAGGATTCAGTTCCAACAAATTAGAAATTGCAGAGACCAGACTGCAATTTGCAGCTTCAAAAACATAGCCCTGCAAAATAACAATATAGTTTCAATAATAATACCAGTTAATCCCTCCTATTTCTAATAAACTTTTCATATACAGAGTTTTCCAGTTGCTTTATAAAGGTGATAAGAGCCCAGAAAATATTATCCAGCTCAACAGTAAACAGTAAACTGTCCCTCTGCTGCTTACTCTGCTGACACGGACTCTGCCCCTACTAGGCTAAACCAATTAGTTCTTGGAGGCTACACCAACAGCTTGGGACCCAGACCAGTGGGTTAAATTTCACATCCCTGTGGTAGAATGAGATGCCTGCAGGACCTGTTTTCCAGTCTAGATGATATGCAAATTGCATTTCCCAAGATACCAAGAGCCCTCAGCCATGACCATCAGCCCAGTAGGATTTATTCATAATTCATTTGGCCTTCAGATTAAAGTCTGAATTAATTATGAATCAAACTTATTTATTTTTCAAAAAAGTATTAAGAAGAAGAACTACCAAGTACTGCCCATACCTAATAACCGAGCAAGTTTTGTAGAAACTGTGGCCTTGTCCTTGCATGGCCTCAAAATGGTGACATTTGGTATTTTATTGGTTCAATGTTCTGCTAATATTTTATATAGTGTGAATTATCCTGAGGGCTGTTTTTGAGGGCAGGAAAACACCAAAGTAAAACAATGTTAATTAAGTGTGTGGCAGGGGGGCTAAGATTGGGTTAGCTTTATTAGCATAATATTTGCAATCAAAAGAAGCACACGCAGGAATAAGACAAGCTATTTTACAGAAACAAGAAATGCCTGTACTGATTGACAACATATTAAAATTAAAAGTTAAAGTTAATACTTCCCAGATACGTTTTGATCAATTTTCCTGGCCTTGGATGTGGGAGACGGGGACAAACCATTAAACTGTTCCTGCTCTTTTGATTTAGCAGTAGTTTGAAACTGTCTTCCCTCTGACAAAACAAGAGTACTTTGGGGGTAATAGTTAAGAAATCTCTGTGTATGGAAATGTGATGATATTTCATTCATTCATTCATTCATTCAATTATAGGAATGTGCCTGTATTTCTTTAACAGATCTCCACTAATGCTGGCCATATGTAGTGTCCACCTCACTGTTCAAATGAGTCAGTCTCTCACAATCACAACTGACAGCCCGCATGTTGTAATGGTTAGAGTCTTGGAGTAGGATCTGAGACAACCAGACTTGAATCTCAGCTCTGCCATGGAAGCTTGCCAGTTCCTGGACTAAGGCCTGGGCCTGCAACTCTAACACAAAATCATGACTACTGATGTTGCATTGATAACTGCCTAAAGCAGCAGAATGCCATCATCTTCCCTCATGTACTTCATAGGGATAATGTCATTTGAGGTCTTTCTCCCAGGTGAAAGGTGACAAGTTTCTTAGACACCATCTGTTACTGTGACCCCTCTTTCTCATAGTATTTCTCCTTACCTTCACCAGCGAAGCCATTCAGAAGAAGGAGGTGGACTAGCAATGCAATCCTATGCAGTTACAGCCTTCTAAGCCCACTGACTTCCACAGACTTAGGGTCAAAGTACTTGTTGCCTTTTACACAAGTTTGCCACAGCCATACTATGGCTGCAAGTTCCCTGTGGCAACTTCATTTAGAAGTGCTACAGGGGCCTGATTCTGATTGGAACCACAATGTGGGGGAAGCAGCTATTGCTTCCTGCCTGCACTGTCTTCCCAAGCCAAAAGGGCATGGGGGGGATTGTTTGCCCTGTTAGGGAGCTGCAGGTGCGCCCTTGCTTAGATTTGTTCTGCTGGGCTTGCAGAAGTGCCCTCCCATTGCTTAAGCTTGTGCTACTGGGATTCTCCGGTTTTACATTGGTTCTGGTGGGCTTGCCACATTGGCTTGCCTAGGGCCAATGTGGCAGTGGTGCCCCAACAGAAACAATGTCACTCCACAGAAGCTGGGTAGAATACACTTAAGCAACGGGGGTTGGGAACTGTTGCAAGCCCAACAGAATGGGTTCTGCTGGATTCCCTGGTTCTGCATTGGTTCTTTGGGCTGGTTGGTTATGTCTGCTTCCAGAGGCTTCTGGCTAGTGGCTGCTTTTCTTGCTTGCTCCTGAGTGTTTGGTTAGTGTTTGCCCAGGAGAAAGCTCGGGGGGGTGGGGTTTCCCCTTATAGGAAACAATAGAGGATGGCTGGGGGCACCTTATTTAGGGGCCATAGTATCGGACCTCTTGGTACAGTTCACTTGAATTCTGGAGGTTGTTTAAAGGACAGGCAGCAGCAGCTCCATTGCAATTTTGGTGCCATTTGCCTAAAAAGTAGCTCCTCCAGCCCTCCAGAAAGAATAATATCAGAATCCTGTGGGGGGGGTGGATTTGAATATCAAACTAGTAATTGGAACCTGGGTAACTGGGTATACTGATGTCTATAGCTCCCTGATATCTGGTGCACACCCCTAACCAGTAGTCACCTGGAAGATTATTACGAAGAGATGGACACTGTCAGTGAGATGTTCGTAGCAGACCATAGTGTTTGCGATAGCAATTCAGGAATACACAGACACATGTGAAGACAATCAAAAGAAAACAGTCAACCTTCCAGCCTTCAGAAGCAGATTTTCTCCTGCCTTATCCCATCTGAGCAATGCAATGCAATGCACAATTCTAACCCCTTGGGGTCAGAACTAGCTGTGCCAGGCCCATGAGTTCAGCCAGATCGGCAGCCTGCATTCATCCATCACTAGAAGCTTGCTGGCATCAGTACATCAGGCAGGTACAATAAGTCAGCCAGTGCTGTCAAAGAGGCAAGAGGATGGCATGCTGAAGCTGACAGCTTGACAAGTTGCCCTCAAGTGACACCTGGCACCATCGTTCCCAGATTCAAAGATTCACGAAAAAGGCCTGCTGCCTTGTCATCTCCGGATGCAATGCGGCTGGCATCATAGCCAAAGTCATTGTTTTTGACGCAAGAATGTCTGGAATAAGTGACAGAGAAGGTAGCAGACAAACAGAAGGACTCAAGGTGCATTTATAGATTGGAATCCAAGCTTGTGGCAAAAAGGTCCATACTTCAGTATGGCATCACCTGTGGTGCTGTGGTAGCTAAAAAGCCACCTCTGAAATATGTATTGATACAGAGGACTGCCTCCCCCATGGATCTCAGCTCCCTCCATTCTCCAAGGAGTTGAACTTAACTCATGGTTCTCTGCCCTCCCTAAGCCCATTCTGATCCATTTTCTTATTCATTATAACCAACATCAAACATGGGCCAATTGCCCTTTGAAACAATTGAACAGCTCCGCTTATACTTACAAGGCCTAGAAGGATGAATGCGCCCCACTCCACAATGCACACATTCAACGTGCAAAGAGGGTGGGATTCTTATATACACCATTAATTAAGAGTCAAAACCCAAAGGGCAGCATTTGTTTCAGGATGATGAATCTGGGCTTTATTTATTTAAATATATATAACCCCATTTTTCTCTCCAATGGGGTCCCAAAGGAGCTGACTATATTGTTCTCCCCTTCTCCATTTTATCCATACAACAACAACCCTGTGAGTTAGGTTAGGCTGAGAGTGACTGGCCCAAGGTCACCCAGCAAGCTTCCATGGCAGAGTGGGGATTCAAACCTGCCTCCTTGGCAATCACTCTAACCACTGCACCATGCTGGCTCTCTAAAGACTCTGTTCGTCTCATTCTGCTACATAAGTAAATGCATAACATTTTGTACACTCTCATAGGCAGCAGAAACGTTTAGTAGTGCTGTTATGCAATGGTTATGTGTACTATACATAATAATATATGGCTCAGGTACTTTTTCATATACAGGAATACAATTTGGTATGAAACCTGACATGTTTTGAAACAGCCATAATTCCATACTTGCTGGTGCTTCAAAGACCATATGCTCCACTTCTTTCAATTCTATTTCCTTTTTGATTTTGAAATTTATAGCATGTGGTGGCTTGTCATGAAATAAATAATGAGAGAATGGAATCAATTTGGGGTACTTAAATTTGATAAATATATAAGTAATTGCTTTGTAAGTACTTTGTCGTCCCTCTCAGCCAGTAAAATGGCATATGGTTGAAATCCTAAACTCTACTCCTTGGAACCCCTAAGATTTATTTTTATTTTTAAACCTAGATGGCTACAATGTGAATAGTACAAAAGAGTTTATGGCCATGTGGAGTAAACAAAGATCATAACTGAGACTCAAACTGAAACTAGATGCTACATTTTCAAGCAGTTTGGGTCCAGTGCAAATAATGGCCCTTCAAGGTTACATCCAGATAGAAAAATGGCATGGGGGGGAAGGTGAAGCCCCAACCCTTACACTGTGGTCTTGATCTGAATTGGGACCTGGTGGTGCTTTAAAATTAGTTCACTGCTGCCATCTGGCTACAGTAAAAGCAAGTCAGTTAGGGGAAACCTGGTCTGGGTTCATTAAAAAATATAATGTCTAGCTTGGCACATGGACTGGGTTTCTACCAGTGCTGGGTCAATGGAGTTTAGAGGGTTCAGAGTTTAGAATCTGAACTCTGTAGGAATGCCAGACCCCTCGGTGGGGACAGGGGTCCCTCGCTCCTCGGCCCCACCTCTCTACCACTGATCATCTGGATGAGGGGGGGGGAGGACTTGGAGCAAAAAAACAGGGTCTTACCCAATGGTAATTCTACCATCAAGTTTTTGCTCAAAAACCAGAGCTTTGCCCCAAAATGCCTACATCATTTCCAGGTCATGTTGGCAGTCACATTGGAGACATCGCTGAAACATTGGCTGAGACTCCTTGCTTCCAGCAAGCCCACTCCCCATCCCCTACCGACTGCCTGGAGGGACCGGGCAATCTTAGAACTCTGATCTCCACAGTCTAAGACAGGGGCTCCCAACCTTTTTGAGACTGTGGACACCTTCGGAATTCTGACATAGGGTGATCGGGTAACCACAAAATGGCTGCCCCAGGAGGCAGACCTACACACAGAGGAAACTCAAGTGCAGAGGAGGAGAGGGTTAATTAAAAAAAATATATACTGGGAAAGAGGGGTGAGAGAGAAATAAACAAATAAAACAAATACTGTGGTGGCAGCTGTACTGAAACAATGTTATTTTAATCTGTATAGCAGGCAGAAGCCCTGCTGGGTAAGAGCTCCACCTGGTCCCACCAACTTTATTTTAAAAACTTGGTGGGTGCCCAGAAAGGTATCAGAAAGTGCCATGGCACTAGGGCTGCCAAGCCGCAGCAGGGGATCCATGCGTCTTCACAAGATCCCTGCCACGAGGAACAGCGATACGCGTTGCACCGCCGTCGCCAGGATGTGACGCTATGCGTCGCTCTGGCAACGGAATTACATCACTCCACCTGAAGTCCACCTGAAGATCAAAACGTGACTATAATGTTTCCCCAGGTGTGGGACATCAAAAAGTGACTATAATGTTTCCCCAGGTGTGGGACTCAAAGTTGTTTTGAATTGTGTCATTTGGTGTAGTGGTTAAGTGTGCGGACTCTAATCTGGGGGAACCAGGTTTGATTCCCCACTCCTCCACTCGCTGCTGGATGACCTTGGGCAAGCCATAGTTCTGTCAGAGCTGTTCTCTCAAGGACAGTTCTGGAAACAGCTCTCTCAGCCCTGCCTACCTCATAGGGTGTCTGTTTTGGGGAGGGGAAGAGAAAGGAGTTTGTAAGCCACTCTGAGACTCCAAGTGAAGGACAAGGTATAAATCCAATCTTGTCTTTTTTTCCTTCTTCTTCTAAATAATGTCTCAGGAGGTGGGGAGGGGGAACGTGTGCATTTCACTACATTTTTCAGCAGTAAGGACCTCAAGCAGCTTTAGCGTAGTTTTGTAGCACCATGATTCAGCAATATACACAGGCTTTCAAGCAAGAGCTAGAGTGCTGCTTCAGTCATCTCGAGGACTAAAGCGTGAGGTACACTTTAAGAATAATGGAATAGCTAGGATGTGTTTTGTTATGGCTACTTCAGAAGGAGAGCTCTACGTCAAGTCTCTGGCTACTTGGTCAGAGAATGAACCAATGGAAAAGAGGATGTTTTATATCACTGATTGTGAAACAAGTGGATGAAATAAGTCCACTAATAGTAACTGTAGATAGGGCAGACTGTAGTTGAGGCACATAAGGGGTAATCATGTGGTGTACATATAATTTCATCAGTTGGTCTCAATGCTGGTGATCAGGGATCTCGTTTCAAGGACCTGCTGGCCTCACAGTGCTTTGTTACATCATTTTTCAGACATGTCATATGGCCAATGCATAGGCACAATACAATCTATGCTGCCATTTTGAGCCACTTATATTCTATATGCATGTAATGACCCAATATTTGAATGCAGCTGTCTACCATTCATGCTCAGTAACTATACTAAATACATGCAGAATGACCATTGTCAAGAGCAACCATATCACATAGGGATGTGTGAGGCAAAGCACCCCTGATTCCTCTCAAGAGAGGTTTATTCCATCTTGCAGGTGTTGCTAATTGGGTCTCTCTGCCTAAATAGCCCTTATCATCTTCAAGGCCAGAGCTGGAAATGTGGTAATGAGCTTCTCATGAACATCTGTATCCCATAGGATGGAAGGGGGGAATCTGGAGTGATGAGGTAACTTTCTAGTGGGTTCCAGCAAGAATGTGTCCTGATTGGGTGTCATCATCATCTGATGCTGCTTGGCCAAAAAACTATAATTGATTTAAGAGCCTGGAGAAAGAAGGCTAGCTTGGATTCTGCTGGACTAAAAGCCTGGACTATGATATGCTCATATTGCAACAAACAGCAATGTAGAGAATGCTATGGCTTTTGACTCTCGAACTTAAAGCTTGTGCCATCTAACGCAGGTCTTGCAAATGTGTTAATCTGCAGCTGAAGATGAGTTCAAGGCACGTTGCTAACATGTTTGCCGCTGGCAAAGGCCGTGTTGTGGTTGGCCTGTGCCGGGGCTATGGTGATTCACCCTTCTTGAGTCTGGAGAGGGTTCATGGGATCCTCTGCCAGTTTTTGGCGGCCCTTGCCAGTTACAATTATAATTTTATTATTAATGTTAAATAAAGCTGCCCTAGTTAATCCATATACCTGTGTCAGTTTCTTTCTTCCGACTAAGTCTGCAAATGATGGTCCTTAACTACTCCTATGCTTTGATTCCTCCTGTGCTTATTAGTAAGCGATCTTGCTGTTGCTCTTCTGAAGCTATGGGAGAGGCATGGCAAGAGACTCACCTCAGCCATTGTTTGCAGTCCAGGAGGCAGGAGAGGCTGGAAGGGGGCCTGTTTGGCCGCATGGCCCCTCTTCAGGCTATGCAAAAGGGCTGAGCCAGCTCTCCCTTCAGCGTGCCACCTCATACAGCACATCAGAGGAAGGGCACAGGCAGCAAGAGCCCAGGGGCTACTTAAGCAAGCCCACTCATGTTCCTCAGCCTCTTTTTCCTGGCTTGCCAGCTTGCCCATCCACCCACCCTTGTATGTTGGTTGTTATGATTCATGTGTTAGTTGATTTTGTTTTACTGTCGCAGCTTGGCAGTTTAGGCATTGGAGGTGGATCTGTTTGGGGAGGAGGTTGTGCCTGCCTCATTCGATTTTGGCAGCTCTCATAAGGGGCCTTGCGGTGTGGAGTCATTCAGCCGCATGCCCTGGGGAAGGCTTCCAGCTGGCTTACACCATCAGGTGGCAAGGGGACTAGCTAGAGGCCTGCGTCCACATATGTCCCGTTGTCTTGCCACTCCGCAGTTTTACCCCAGCAGGTGGGCTGGGAAAGGGGTTCATTGGGTCAGCACGCGGGTTGCCCGATGCTTGGATCCATCCCCATGCTGCGCCACTGCTCCTTTGTCTGTAGTCAAATAAATAAACTGTGGCCATGTTTTACGAAAATATGCTTTGTGTGTGTTATTCCTTCCAATGACTTACCCTCTACCCCTCCTTGAACCCGCAACCCACAGCTCAATGGCGGAACATCTGTTATTCATGTAGATTATCCCACTTCAGTGTCTTCAGTTAAAAGGAGCAGATAGTAGGTAACATGAAAGGCCTTTTCTTGTAGACCTTGAAGACCTGCTGCCAGTCAAAGTAGACAGTACTGACCTTGAAGATCCATGGTCTAACTCAGCCCAGGGCAGGTGTTCAAATGGCCAAGTTCTGACTAACAGAATAGACAGTACCAATGAAGATGGAGGGATCACAGTTTTTAATGTTTCCTTGCAATAAATAGTTCTTTGCGAGTGGAAAATTAATAAAGCAGATACCTGAAAGGGCCAGAACATTTCTTTGTGACAGATTTATAGACCTCAAGATGGGTCCTGGAGTTTTCCAAGAATTATAAATGATGGCTACAGAGATGAGTTCCTCTGGAGAAAATGGCAGCTTGAGAGGATGGGCTCTATGGCATAACTGGGCTTGATTCCCCACTCCTCCACTTGCAGCTGCTGGATGACCTTGGGCAAGCCATAGTTCGGTCAGAGCTGTCCTTGAAGGGCAGTTCTTGAAAGAGCTCTCTCAGCCCCACCTACCTCACAGGTTGTCTGTTGTGGGGAGGGGAAGGGAAAGGAGTTTGTAAGCCGCTCGGAGACTCCAAGTGAAGGGCGGGGTATAAATCCAATCTCTTCTTCTTATCCCTGTGGAGCTCCCTCACCTTCCCAAACTCAGCAGTCTCCAGGCACCACCCAAATATCCCCAGGAACTTCCTAAGCCAGAGTTGCTAGCCTTACTCTCTGATGTGAGGGGGTTTTTTTGTCTGCAGGGTGTTTATAACATGAGGGAACAGGGCTACTACTAGCCAAGGACTGGCCAGGGAAGACTTCCCCAAGCGAAATGCCAGAATGCTGTGACATCACCTCTGACTTTGGAACTAGAAGTGACCTCGCCTGTTGACAAGATATTCTAGGATTCACTGGAAACTTTATGGGTTTTTTACCACATAATTTTGGCTGAATGCTAGAGCATCCAACAGCCCAGTGACATCACTTCTGGTTATGCAGCTAGATGTGACATTACACATGGGGGATGCTGTTTCACCACCCCTCCCATTTTCCCCCTGCTGCCCCATCAAGTGCAAGCAGGGGAGAGGTGTCACAGGCTGGTCTGGTCCAGGAGACAGAAGTCAGGTCTAGTCCAGGGGTCATAGCCAGAAGAGACAGAACAGGAGCCAAATTGAGAGTCCAAAAGAGTGGTCATCCAAAACAGGAGGTCAGGAAGCCAGGAAGCCAAACAGGAGTGAGGTCCAAGAACAGGAGCCAAGGGTGGAGGCAAGGTCAGTACGAATGTGACTTGTTGCTTCCACGGAGAGCCCAATCCCAAGCGGGAGCTATAGAGGCCTCCGGCAGTGCTTCCCTTCATGGCAGCGCTACTCTTCTCAGTATCAGGACTCAGCACCCACCTTCCCTGATAGCGTGGATCTTGCAGAGCCGCTCCCTTAGCCGAGCCACCCACGGAGGTGAATCAGGTGGGCTTTCCATTGACACCTGTGCCTCATCAGCTGCTGCAGGACCAGGAGCAGGGGTTACTGACTTGGGCCCTGGTGGTGGCAAGTTGTCAACTCCTGAGGAGTCAGAGGGGCCAGCTTCCGGCTGTGGTGGTACTGGCAACTCCAGCTGCACTGCCAACCTGGGCAGGGGCCTAGCGCTGGCACCACCGCCCATGACAACAGGGGAGAGCCAGTGTGGGTTCCCCCGCCAGTGGACAACAAATTGCAAACCTATGAGGGAGCATTAAAACAGATGCTTTCTACCTGCCATATGAAATGGTATTATGTATTGTATTTCCTCAGTATGCTACAATTTTATTTAGCTACATGTGTAGACCAGGCCAAAGTTCTGTGTGGAAGAAACTCTGAAAGGACCCAAACCAAAAAGTTTTGATTCAGGTGTGCTCTGTCCATACCAAAAGATGCTTACTGAGTGACAAAAATCCTGGTTTCACTTTACACTTTGATTTTGTCAGATGTTTAAAATCCTAGTCAAAGCAGATTCCATTTCAGTAGCTTCCCGTTTTGTCGCTCCACTTGTATTTATAACATGCATATGACACCTGGGATAATCTGTCAACCCTCAGTGCTCCTTTGATCCTCTTTCAGCCCTCGCTGTGAAATTCTGATCCTCCATTTGCTGCTCTGGTCTTTCCTTATCTCCAGGGAAACACAAGGTCATTTCTTCCTCAGCAATTCTGGAGTGCAAGAACTTGGGGAAGGGTGGTGGGTTTTTTCCTGCTATGGAATCTGAATTTCTTCATATTTCAAAAGTATCCTGCAATTTTTCCTCACCTTATTTTTTTTTCTTACTCAAGAGCTTCAACATGTTCATTGTCCCCGCCCCACCCAACATTTCACTCCCAAAGTGAGAATTCTGAGCGGGAAAGGGCATTAAAAGAACCCATTGGGTAGGAAAGGAAAAAAGCCCTATGCCAAAATGAAAGATCACTGTGTATATGTGAGTGGGTATATTTTATCTATGCACCTATGTTTGCTTCTCTTATATACAGAGTGGTGACCAGGGGGGGGAAAGAGATACCAAGAACCTTTGCCAAAATTCTTCAGAAACAAGGGTGAAATAGGGAAGTGCATTCAGAACAATAAATAGCAATGTACAAGGCCCAGCATGCTTCGTAAAAATGATTGATTGTACCTAAAAGGATAGTTGGCAATATATATGCCTCTAGGAACCAGTCAAGGCTAATGATGTCATTAGCATACTTTGGAGCACTGGGGTTTCCAGAGGAAGTTACATCACGTTCCCCCGATTCTTACACTCCACTCTGAGGCCTGATTTGTACAAGGATGGTCAGAAGATAGGAATTTGGTGGCTTCATGGCCAGCACCACATCAAGTGGAGGACCATATTTTGGTGGCTTCATGTGTGCTGAAGGCTTACAACAAACAACTTTAAAAGCAGCAACCATGCAAAAAAATACAATAAGACACTACTGTGTACAGCAACTTAGAGCCAGTTAACGCCAGTGACCAAAGTCAGTGCATGTGTGTATGTGTATATGAAGAATAAAATCATTATTGAATCAACATTATTGAATCAGCTCAAAAACTCAGCAACAGAGGCTGGTCTTCAATCAGCCATCTCAAACATCAAACAAAGGGGTAAAAAAGTATATTACAAGAGAGAGAATTACAGCCTTGGTGCCATCACTGATGACCCATCCCACATGTACACCAGGAGGCCCAGTCTACCCAGCAAAATAAAGATCGGGGTGGGGGAGAAAATACCCTTAAGTCACAGTTGACTCAGGTCTACCCCATACGGTTTTCAAGGCAAGAGGCATTCAGAGGTGATTTGCCATTGCCTGGCTCCATGTCACGCCCCTGGTATTCTTTGGAGGTCTTCCATCCAAATACTAAGCAGGGCTGACCCTGCTTAGCATCTGATATCTGATGAGATCAGGGTAGCCTGGGCCATCCAGGTCATGGTATAGAGCAGAGTACCCTCAGCTTATCAAAGTAAGCAAGTAGTTCTATATTGGAGAAGACAACCTTTGAGGTAGTTTGGACCCATATTATTTATTGCTTTAAAGCAGGTTTAATATCTGTCTATTGTATTTTTAGCCTACCTTTCCCCTGAGGAAGTATACCTGGTTGTTTCCACCTCCATTTGATCCTCAGAGCAACTCTGTGAGAAAAGTTAGGCTGAGAAAATGACTCCAGTTGAAGGGACAGTTCAAACCTGTGTCTTCCAGGTCCTACACTCTAACATCTGCTCTGGTTTCAAACCTGCCTGGTGTCAGGACCCACAGCCAACAACGTAGTACACACTTTCAGGGAAGATAATACTTTATTGAAGAGCTATAGATGCATTAAAATAGGCACTGTTAAGAATGACGGCTGCCCCTGGGCATAATAGGATATAGGGTATTTGTATGTACCACCACCCTGCCCTGGCCAATGAGCCACCCTCACCCTGCCCTGACCAATGAACCACCCTCCCGCGCGCGGGAGAAAGAGCTTCGGCCGTTTAGCACTGAAGCTGGGAACTAAACACTCTCGCACGGTTCCCAAGAAAACTAGACATCAAGATCCCCACGTGCAATACTTAGAGATAAGCACTGTAGCACCAAAGAAGCACAGAAGGAATGCAAAGGCAATTAGAAGACAACCAACCTCCCCACCCCCATGGCAGCATAGCTGACACCTGGTTTCAAACTTGGGTTGCCAGGTCCTTCCTGGCAGCCAGCGGGGGATGGAGGTGGGCTTACCAGGAGCAGGCAGTTTCATCCAGTGATTCAGTGACAAGCCCACATGACTTCCAACATGACCCTCTGGGTTTTGAGAAAAAACTCTATGGTAGAATTAGCTTTTACCATAGTTTTTGCCCCAAAACAGAGTGTCATCCCGACGTCCCTGATGTGCTCATGTCACTTCCAGGTCGTGTTGGAAGTCACATAGGACTGTCACTAAATATTCAAGTGTTCCTCCCTTTGAAGGGGGCAAGTCCCCCCACCAGCCAGCTGATCATTGACAGAGAGGTAGGGCTTGGCAGCAGGGGACCCCCACCAGGGGTTCTGGCAACCCTATTTCAAACTCTAATCACTGCCCTGAATTCAAACCTCTGTCTTCTTAGTCCTACACTCAAACCAGTGCCCTGGACTTTCAAATCTTCCTGGTTTCAGACTCTAATCACTGCCCTGAATTCAAACCTGTGTCTTCCTACACTCTAACCACTGCCCTGCAATGGCTGATTGCCTTCTGTCCCACTTCACTGATCACCACCGGGTTCTGCACATTCCAAGGATGCCACTGTAAGGCATCTGAAGCAAAAACACTCAAGCAGATTTGGAGATTATGGAATTTCAAGGAAAGAACAAGAGTATAACATTTCTAAGGGGATATACCTTCACCCCTTATTTGAAATACAATAAGTATTACATGGTTTTACATCCGTGTTCTTTGTAGGGTAAAAGCAACAGTTACAAAGTTAAGTAACAGCACTGTATGATGATTCCCTTACAATAGAAACAGGAGTCAAATGTTATTGGGATAATTTACTGGTAATTAACAAGAGTCAGAATAACTTCTCAGCAGGCCCCTTGAGAATGGTGCTTAAGAAATACTCATATATTTTACTCTGCAAGACATCGACTCTTCATTCCAAATAGTTCGATTGACCTCCGTTAGGACTTAACCTTCAGTCCCAAAATCACAAACAATGGCGTAATTCACCGAGCTCAGCAGAGATCATCCGAATGAGTGCAGAATGGAAATGGCCGCATGGGAATTCAGAACAAACAAATGTCAAATAACAATAAGATCTTCATTATGCAGAGCATATTTTAGCCATCCAGCTCATTAGCTTCCCAGTTTATTATCTGCACCAATGTCTTTTGTCATTTGTATTAATCACAGTGGATATTACGAGCAATGCCCGCTGAGACTTCTCTTATCAGGAACATTAAGAAATTGCTAATAAAAGTTATACTGGAAATACCCCATTACACTTTTATTTCTGCAGTTCCATTCATTCCTTTGCTCCACTGTTCTGTGTCAGGCTAAAAAAAGAAAGATTAGTTTGACTGCTGTGACAGATGCCTCCTGTGGCAATATAGATAAAAATCTCACCACCACCACCCCCTTTCTGGAAGCTGATGATCTTTGAGGGCAAATAATAAAAAACAGTTCAACATTAAACAGCTTTGTCAGATAGCTCAGAGAAAGGGCACACTGTTACGTTTTAAAAGGAGAAAAAACATTATTTTCAGTCATTCACTGTTGCATTACAACTACAAAACCCTTCAGCTATATAATTCTAAAGCAGTGTAAACTTGGATCCCTGTTTCCAGAGCATGAATGGGGCTCTCTTTATGGTGAAAAAGACTTTAGGTGGCTGTAGCAGCTAGCAGTTGTGATAGCAAGCATAGCCAACTCTAGAAAATCTCCCTTTTGACTCTCCTTCAGTGCCACTTACTTGCTCTGGCAGGGCTTGCCCTTTTTTGAGTGATGGATCGTGTACAGCTGAGAGGAACAAGGAAGCTATGACAAAATGCAGTTTGCTTGCTCTTTGCAGCTGCTCTGGATCCAAGAAGAAGCCAGACACTTCTACAGAGAAGGTGAGCAAATGAGCAGTGGCTGAACTAAATGAGAGATGAAAGAAAGCTCTTTGCAGTTGGCTGTAAGACCTGTTGGAACTGATAGCTGCTATGGCTACTCAGAAGCTTTTCACCATCTGGAGCCTTATTTTGTGGGCTCCTGTGGCAATTAAAGCTCTGGCTTGCCTTAAATATTGTGTCTTAGCAAAGGAAATGTGTAGCAGAGGCACTAGTGGCCATCCCCATTGTGCATGTTTCTTACATTTCCTTATTGTAGAGTAACAAACCATTTGCTTCCATTTTTCAGTCTGTTTCCATCAATACAGTGATAAATGTACAGATCAAGGTTTAGTATCCTCGTGACAAAATCTGGATATTATGGAAACTCTATGGACTTTTCCCACAGACTACTCAAACAAATGAAGGTTGTTGCTCCATTTAGCCTGTGCCTGTTCCTTGAGTGTACATGTTGCTATGGTAACAGGCTGAACACAGTTTCAAGGATTGTTCAAGGGCAGTAATAACAATTACAACTAAAATATATGTAGATACAGCGAATGCTTAAGTACCTGTGTTTGGGGCTAGATGAAATGGTTCATATCTTACCTCATAAGAGTTATCTCATTGTACTTGGGGAAAACAGCCAAGTAAGAGAGTTCCGTGTTTTTTGTTGGCAACAGAAATGAAGATCTGTTTTCAACATCATTGGGTAGAGTTCTCAGATACTAAAATGGACTGCTTTATACCACCAGGTAATATCCAAAACAGCACAAGTGGAATTCTGTTTGCACATCGGAGCTTTCCTGCTGCCCCTTTCCCAATAAAGCTTTAACATACCTTCTAGTTACAGCCCCCCTTGAGGGACCTTCGCGAACTGGGTGGGATATGCTACAGTTCATGCAGAGCATGTGGAGGAATCCACCTGTTCTGGGATGATCCTTTTCTGAGCAGAAGAACCCTTTTGGATCCAAGCCAGTTCGGTGTAGTGGATAAGTGCGCGGACTCTAATCTGGGAGAATCGGGTTTGATTCCCCACTCCTTCACTTGCAGCTGATGGATGACCTTGGACAAGCCATAGTTCTGTCAGAGGTGTTCTCTCAAGGGCAGTTCTCAAGAGAGTTCTCTCAGCCCCGCCTACCTCACAGGGTGTCTGTTGTGGGGAGGAGGAAGGGAAAGGAGTTTGTAAGCCACTCTGAGACTCCAAGTGAAGGGCAGGGTCTAAATCCAATCTCTTCTTCTTCATAACTAAAAGTCAATAGCCATTGCGTTTGGTTATTATTTAGGGAATAGCTTTGGGGATTAATCTATTCTCTAGATTGCCCTGGTGCAGTAGTGAAAGTTGCCACAGTCACGTATGCTACGGAAGAAACAAGGCTCTGTATGAACCCTACAGGGATCTCTCCATGGGTCATTAAAGTGCCAATATGGGGCAGGATCATCCCCTGTTTGTCCAAAGATATATATTTTATAGTGAACACTCACCTAGTATGCACAATTAAATACTTATAAACTAATGTATTGTGCCCTGAAGAATAACATGAAGACAGAATAACAGTTTTAATTTGTTTGTTTGCATAATTTGTTTTAAAATGATATGATTTCTTAGGTACAACCGAATGAGAAAGCCCATAGAATTCAACGTAAAAGAGCACCATTTTATGGCTACTTGACATTTATTTTATTTACCAGCATTGTTAATAAATGTCATTTAGAATTTGGTACTTTGAAGGTGTTTGTGGCAGAACAAATGTCTTTCCCCATTTTATTCTCATGGAGTATGTTAGGCTCATGAAAGTAGTTGGCCCAAAGCCACCTTGCCTTAGGAGACCCAGTGTGGTACAGTGGTTATGGTGTCAGATTAAGATCTCGGAGATGCAGTTCACATTCCCACTCCACCATAGCAGCTTGCCGGATGACCTTGGGCCAGTCACACACTTTCAGCCTAATCTACCTCACAGGGTGGTGGTTGTGATGATACAATGGAGGAGAGAAGAACAATGTAAGCTACTATGGGTACACATTGGTGACAAAGATGGGACATAATAATAGAGAATGAAAGAAAAAAAGCAAACCTCAGGAAGAAATATCATATAGATATAAAAACAATAGCCCAAGTTGCAGAAGAAATCAAGCAATGAATTGTTGCAATATCCAAAAACATCAAGAAGTACAACAGTAAGATCCAGCAATACACACAAAACTTCCCATTCCAGACAAACCAAAGACAGTTCTACAAATCACTAGAGGGAGATGAAAAAATAGAAGTAAAACCAGACAAAGAAAAGGCAACAAACTTCTGGAAAGAACTCTGGGAAGACTCAAAAGAATACAATAAAAAAGCCACCTGGATCACAGATGTGGAAAACTTACTGAAAGGAAAGCAAATGGAGGATCTTACAATAACCCTGGGAAGCCTGCAAAAACAACTGAAGAAAGTGAAAAACTAGGCAGTGCCTGAAAGATATGAAGTCCACAGCTATTGGCTTAAAAAGTTGACAAGTCCATCCATGACTGGTGCAACAGCTTAATGATATGCTCCATTCCAAATCATTAGAAGACTGGGTAACAACTGGCAGGACATTTCTCATTCTGAAGAACAAAGAGACAGGAGTAGTGCCAAGCAAGCTCCACCCCATTACTTGCCTCTCAACAGCTTTTAAACTACTGACAGGAATTGTAGCAAATTCCATTCAAGAATATCTACAGCTTAATTCAATTTTGCCACATGAACAAAAATGAATTTTCGGAAAATCCTGAGACATTAAAGATCAGTTATTGATTGACAAAATGGTCTTACAAAATTATAAAAGGCAGAAAAACAACCTGAATGTTGTTTGGATTGATTTCAAGAAGGCATTCAATTCACTCCCTCATACATGGATCCCAAAAACACTAGAAATGATAGGCATTAGCAAAACTGTAATAATGTTTATCAAAAATGCCATGAGTAAATGGAACACCAGGCTGATAGTAAATGGAACAAAAATGGAACAGTTAATATTGAACAAGGAATTTTCCAAGGAGACTCACTATCACCACTGCTCTTTGTCATTGCCCAGATATCACTCACCATTATTCTCAGCAACACAGGTCTAGGATACCAGCTTTCAAAGACAGGTCCAAAGGTTTCATTCTTATTGTATACGGATGGCTTGAAAATGTATGGGAAGTCATCATCAGTCATTTTTTTACTAAATACAGTCGGAATACTCAGCAAAGATACACCAATGGAATTTGGCCTTGACAAATGTGCAGCATTAGCACTGAATAGAGGAAAGATCATTGAACAAGAAATCAAGATGCCAGACTTTGAAGAAAATGACAAATATCTTGGAATTTTGGAAGCTGACATCAAAAATACCCTTGTTAAGAAAAATACAACCAAGGATTATTACCAAAGAATTAAAAAGATATTGTGAACAAAATTAAATGGAGGCAACATGGTAAAGAAAATTAACATGTGACCAGTCCCAATTCTAAGGTATACAGCTGGCATTATTGATTGGAAACAAGCAGAATCAGGAGCAATAGATTACAAAATTTGCAAGATAATAACAATGCATCACTCACTACACTCCAGAAGTAATGTTGATTGTCTTTACTTACCCAAAAAATTAAGTGGGTCTCCCAAAAATTAAATAAGCAGTTGAAGAAGAAAAATGAGCACTGAATGACTACACCAAAAAAAGCAAAGAGAAGCTTCTATCTGAAGTGTACAAGACAGACTTATTTAAGATTACAGATACCAAAGATGATTACAAAAAGATTTCAATCAAAACTCATTTTTGGCAACTGGAAGGAAAAGCATTTGCATGACCAATATCTGAAAGACATAGATAATACCTGGAAGGTCAAGATGGTTAGACAGTGTCATCGATGCAACGAACATGAAGTTGAGCAAACTTCAGAGGATGGCGGAAGACCGGAGGGCCTGGAGGGAGCTGGTCCATGGGGTCGCAAAGAGTCGGACTCGACTGTGCGACTGAACAACAACAAGGCACTCAAAATTAATAATATGAGAGCCAAGATTCAGAAGACCAGTGATAACAGCAAATGTGGACTTTGAGAGACAAAGGATGAAACAGTTGATGACACGGTCACTGCCCACAGTAAAGTTGCCCAAACTGACTATAAAGAATGTCACAACAGAGTTGCAGCTGTGTTGCGCTGGAATCTTTGCAAGAAGTATGGCTTACTATCAGCCAGAAATTCATGGGAGCACAAACCAGACAAGACCATGGAGAATGATGAAACAAAGTTTTTTGGTACTTCTGATTACAAACAGATAAACACTTGGAGCATAATACCCCTGATACCACAAATGTAGAAAAAATGAGAAATAGGGTTTGGATAATTGACACTGCAATCCCAGGAGACAAAAGAATAGAAAAGAAAGCACATGAGAAGGTCATGAAATACCAAGACTTATGAATAGTTAGAGCACCTCTGGGAGAAGGTGCCATTGTTCCAATTGTCATTGGAGCCCTTGGAGCAGTCACTGCCTAGAAGTCTCAAGAAACGCCTGGACATTTGAGCACATAACACCAGCTCAGCTCCAGAAGATCAAGAATCCTGTAAAGATACATCTGCAATTCCCAAGAACTTGGCTATATCTCAAACTGTAGAACACTATCTACCAGTCAAATATCTGACTGGGATAATTAATACAAATAACAACAACAACCCTGGTAGCACAGGAGGCTATGGAGGTGGAATATACATAGGCATCAGAAAACAGTTTTAAAGCTTTGAATCCAAAAATAACTCATGCATCATCCAAGTGTGCATAGCTAGAATCACTGGTTTCCAGAGGTCATTTCGGGGGGGAACGCGGGGGAACACAGTTCCCCCGGGTGAGGTGCAGGGGCGGGGCACATGATGAAGCCCTGCCCCCTGCTTCCGGCCACCCCGCTTCCAGCCCTCATTCAGCCAGGAGAAGGCAGGAGAAGAGGGAGGGTAAGTTGCTACCTCCCTGCCTCTCCCCACCCCTGCCTGCCTGGGGCCAGGGAGGGCCTTGGCAGGGCTTCCTCGCACTCCCGCTGGCCTTGCAGGTCCACCGCCAGGCCCCTGATGTCAGGGGGTGTGGCATATGCTAATGAGTTATGCTAATGAGTTCCCCTAGCTCTTTTTCTACGAAATGACCCCTGCTGGTTTCTAGAATGGCATGGGAGCTGGAAGCAGAGTCTGAAGCTGTCCTCCCACCATGCCATGCTCCTGAAGGGAGCAATGGAACGCTTTGATGGGGAATTCCCCAAGTCATGCATGCAATTACAAGTTGGGCTGGGCAGCTGTGACCCAACTTGTGCCACACGTAGCAGTATTTTGGCTCTTAGCCAAACAACGAATATCTTGTGAAATAGCAAGCTGGTAAACTATCTGAACTGGAAATGCTGATTAGCAATAGCCCAGCACTAGGTACAATGTTGCAAGCCAGTCAGTTATTTAAGCTGAGAACAAAGATGAGAAACAGCCCAGGACTGCTAAAAATAGACTGCCAGAAAGCCTGTTACATTTTAGGTAGGATCCGAAACCTGGTATGAAATAACAATTCAGAAAATCCTGCCCTTTTAAAGTTCCATTTCTGTTTTTGTGTGAGTAAGTCTTCCTGAACAAGCAGCACTGCTTTCCAGGAAGCTGAAAATATTCTCAGAAATAATTGGAGTGTTTTCACATACCTCAGTTTATGATGCTAAAAAGGCTAGCTCCTTCATCATCTTTGTGAAGGGGGTGTAAAACCTCTCCCTTTAAGCCAGCATTTAGCTAAATAGGTGGGATAATTATGGTTTGTGGACTGCTTTAAACCTGGGAGTTTTATACAGGGTTTTGGTACTGCAATTTTTGTATTTTCCATTACTGTCAGTTTTGGAAAGGTATTTTAAATAGTTCTGTAATGTTCGTTTGATTGCCTTCATTAGTCACTCCGAACATCAGGTAAAGCAGTTTATTAATCTTTTAAAAAATATAAAATGCTATGACTTGTGAGGGACAGTGCATAACTAATATCTGATTTATTGTCAAATATTTCTCCCCATTCATTTAGAGGCATCAATACTTCCTGCTGTCCCCCTGCTCAGCCACAGCATCCGAATTGTGGAGTCATCTGTTAGTAGGGGTCCTGTCATGTTTTACAATATCACCTTTCTAAATAACAACACTCCTCAAAGGACAGCGTCAGTTATTGATCTGATTTGAGAGACACTGACACAGCAGATAACATCCAGGAGACAAAACCCAAGGTCACTGCCTTCTTAAAAATATACATTTGGCTACTGCTGCTTGATTCAATTCAATAAACCATTAAGTATTGATTGGGAGAGCTGTTTATATATAACTGGTCACTCCCCAAGCAGGCCAGGCCCTTGAGCATTTAGTTCTTGTTATGGTGCCAGAGATTCTGAGTTTTGACAAACATCTCAGACAACTGAAGCCTTGACAGGGATAGAGCAGGATAAAAACAACACAAATGGGCAATAAATATAGCCTAACCCTCTTGTTACAGTGAATGAGAAAAATTAGGATACTATTGAAGGGCTGTATCCAGGCATTTATATAAAACTACAGGACTCCAACAATGTTGGAGTGAACCCAACTAGGATTTTGTAGGACAGGAGGGCTCTTTTTAGTTATGGTGTAGTGGTTAAGTGTGCGGACTCTAATCTGGGAGGACCAGGTTTGACTACCCACTCCTCCACTCACAGTTGCTGGATGACCTTGGGCAAGCCATAGTTCTGTCAGAGGTGGTCTTGAAAAGAGCAGTTTCTGTCAGAGCTCTCTCAGCCCCACCTACCTCATAGGGTGTTTGTTGTGGGGAGGGAAAGGGAAAGGAGTTTGTAAGCCACTCTGAGACTCCTTTGGGTAGTGAAGGGTGGGGTATAAATCGAATCTCTTCTTCTCCTTCTCCTCCTCCTCCTCCTAAGGAGGTTTCCCTAAGAACCAAGTGACACATGCATGTAGATCACCGGATTGCTTAAGATTAGAGCTCTTTGTGGGCACTCCTTATGTGTTAATTCAGTGCACAAACAGGGGGAGCAGGATTCTTCCAGCAATACATCTGCTCTGCAGAGACATTTTGTTGAATGAATGTGAAGGTTATGTCAACATGAACAATCCTACTCCCCATCCCCAAGTGTATGTCCACCCTAAAGGTAAAAGTTCCCTTGCTCAAAAGCCAGTCGAATCCGACTTTAGGGTTGCAGTGCTCATCTCCGTTTCAAAGCCAAAGAGCCAGCACTGTCTGAAGACATTTCCATGGTCATTTGGCTGGCATGACTAAACACCAAGGCGCATGGAATGCTGTTACCTTCCCACTGAAGTGGTACCTATTTATCTACTTGCAATTTCTTGCTTTTGAACTGCTAGGTTGGCAGGAGCTGGAACTAGAGACGGGAGCTCACTCCGTCATGTGGCACTCGGGTCTCGAACTGCTGAACTACTGACCTTCCACAGCCTGCAGTTCAGCGTCTTAACCACTTGAGCACCGCATGTCCACCCTACCCAGAGGTAATTCTGTATGGGGGTCTGGGCTATTGGGCCTGTTTCAAACATCTGCATACTGTGCAAGTGTGATTACTGTAGAACATTGCATGGCTTGAGCTCATGACAAATTTCGGGCAGGGAGTCAACTGGAGGTCCTTGAATCCAGCATCATGCTGCATTCACGGAATGTATTTTTAAAGAAATTTCTGGTGCAGTTCTGATTGCAGCCACTAGGGGCACAGGGAAGGCATTGCTTTTTCCCCCACTACAACTACCAAGCCCCAAGACTGCCCCTCTCTTAACACTACCTCTAACACAGGGTATGAGCTACCAGAACCACCACTGACATCAGTGAAGGAGAAGGACAATCAAGCTCTCTCCTGGAGCAATTCTAGCTGCCACATTAGTGGGAAGAACCATGTGCCTAACCAGTGTAACCCCAAGTGCTATCTGCTCTACTCCTGGATGTGATTAGAGTAGGCTGGATCCTTCCTTTTTTT